>NW_013652044.1:0-8815 GCF_000499385.1 Eimeria necatrix
CCTCTGGTTATGCGATCGGAGCAGTTCTCGAACAAGACGGTAAACCCATCGGCTTCCTCAGCCAAGTCATTGACCCTCCTGATGTGCGCCAATGGCCGAAAGCTTACTCGAAGTGTCCTGCTTTTCGCGTTCCCTACAAAGCCTCAGCAAACCAACCAGGAGAAGCTCTGCAAATCGAGTTTTGTAATCGCCAATTTACCTTTCGCCACGTAGAGCCTTACCTGCACATCCGCGTTCATGGACTGTGGCACATCTGCGTCCCACAATTCCCTGAGTTCCTAACTCACGTTCTGCATTCGCATCACGATCATGTCACAGCCGGCCATCGAGGCCAGAAGAAACCCTTTGCGGCTCTCAGCAAGCACCACTACTGGCCTGGAATGCGTGCCTACACCACCGCTTATGTTGAGTCATGTACCCACTGTCGCGCTTCAAAGTCCATTAACCAGAAGCCTGCAGGCCTTCTTCAACAGCTGCTTATCCCTTCTCGTCGGTGGGCACACGTGAGCCTCGATTTCGTCACAGATCTTCCCCTTACAACGACAGGGCACGACTCGATCCTTGTCATGGTCGACTCCCTTAGCAAGATGGCGCATTTCGTTCCCGCAAAGAAGTCATTCACAGCAGCAGACACCGTGGAGATTCTCTCAGACCGTCTTGTATCACGGTTTTCCAGAGGTGCTCATATCGGAACGCGACCCCCGTTTCCAGTCGGATCTTTGGCAACAACTCTGTAGCCGCTTTAACATCAAACGGTGCATGTCCTCGTCCTACCATCTCCAAAGCGACCCCCAAACTGAAAGGGTTAACCGCACACCGGAGCAGATGCTTCGTACCTATATCAAATCTGACGAACGCGAGTGAGAGCGTTTGCTTCCGGCCCTGGAACTTGCCTACAACATAACAAGTCATTCATCCACTGAGCTCTCTCCTTTCGAGGTCTTGATTGGCGAGAACCCGTTGACTGCTGCGGACCTTGATATCGTAGGCGCGTTAGCTCCTACACTCACTCCTCCGATGACTAAGCTATTCCGGCAGCTCTGCGACAGGGCACAGAGTCACATCTTGAAGGCAAAATGGCAGCAGAAGTACTACGCGGACACAAATCGTCGAGCAGTGGAGTATGGGGTGGGAGACAAGGTCTGGCTCAGCAGCAAGCACCTACCGCCTTTCCACAGCTGCCCTAAGTTCGAGCCACGCTACCGTGGACCCTTCGAAGTCATCGAACGCATAGGATCCGTCGCTTACCGTCTCGCTCTGCATCCCACGTATGAATGCCATGACGTTTTCCACGTTTCGCAGCTAGTTCCTGACCGCCCCCGCCCTCCCGCTTTGGTTTCTTCGGCAGCTGATGCGGCCTGGCCTCCTATCCACGATGCAGCAGGCAATCTCACAGCGGAATACAAAGTCGACTATATTATGGACCAACGCAGCTCAGGAGATGCAGCCCAGTACCTCGTGAAGTGGCGCGGGGCCCCTGAAGAGCAAGCCACATGGGAGCCAGCTCATCACCTTACTGGCTGTCCGGCTTTGCTTCGCGCTTGGTGCCCCCGCCAACGAAGACGCCTTCAGGCTCGAAGCAACTTGGGTCCTTCCGAAGCGTAGACGTACGGGTCCGCCACGTTCCAGCTCCTACAGCATGAGCACCCCTTCAATGAGGAGGGGGGAGGGAGAGATGCGCCCCGCGCGCGCTCACCACGTCAGCTTTAGAAGAGCACAGAGATTGCAAAGGCAAAAATAATGCATTTGGGACAGGTCTCTTCAGTCCGGCAAAGGGGGAAGTTGTAGTGCTGAGGCACTACAATGGGGCTGGCTAGTGTCCTAGAGATGATAGCTAACTAGCGACCTACAAGGGGCCGCAACACTGGAGGAGGACAGGACCCTCCCAATAGGATTACAATAAGAAAAACTGTCTATCAGTTCTAATGAATACGTGAAATGTGTAGAAATTGTGTGGAGATTGGGGCTGACGATAGAGCCGGCGCCAGTGCGGGCCTCCTCCCCATAGGGCCTAGGAGGCGCGCTCCCAGAGTGGGGTGAATCGAACAGACAGATTTGAAACACTTAAGAATTGTTGTATTACGGTGGAATGAAGCTATAGTGTCCCAGAAATGGGGCTACGCTAGGCGTAGTTTGTAGGCCTGCTCGAGGGGCAGGAAGCAGCGTAGTCGCAGCAGTAGGCGCCGCGCACTACAATGCTACTGCCTGCCCCCTCGAATAGGGGCCTGTGATAACCGTCTACCTACGGCGCATTTTCTTGAAACACTAGCCGAACTATCGCGAAATATATTTATTTATAATTTTTCAAAATCTATTCTCCTCAAAATCCCCCCCACTCGGGATTCTCGCCTCCTAGGCCCTGTGGGGAGGAGGCCTGCATTGGCGCCGGCGCTATCGCCAGCCCCAATCTCAGGGCATTTTCAGGCACGTCTGGTGTATACACGCTAATTCGCCGACAGATTGGCCTACTTCGATCCTAGTAAGAGGGTTTTGTCCTCGTGCCGTGTTATGACCTCTTGTAGGTCACCGGCTAGGTATCTTCTATAGGTCACCAGCAAGCCCTATTGTAGTGTCTGTGCGTTACACCAATCTTAAGGCATTTGCAGGCGTTTCTAGTCTATACATGTTAATGTGCTGATAAATTGCCTTTCTATTTCACTAGTAAGGGCCCAATCCGCGTCTCAAGCTCTTAACCGCCTATAGGTCAACGGTTAGCTATCCTCTATGGGTCACCAGCAATCCCTATTGTAGTGCCTGCGGACTACATAAGGGGACCCAGCTAGGCTTTCGCAGCTGACTCAGGGAAATTCAAAGTAATAATTCGATTAACTTACACAGGTATTCTTCAGGCGATGATGACGGGATTGATCAACATTTGAATACTGGCTACCCCATTTCGGATAAACTAGAAACAGCGACCGCGTACGAGCAGAGGGACCCCAACTTGATAACCTGCAGATACTAACAGGAGACAACGTATCTGCAATTCAAGAGGTGGAAAGAGTTCTTTGCTCCTCCGGTTTCATGGCCTCTAAACACGCTGATGGGAAGCTCGAAAAGAGGCTGCCAGCACGCCCTTGGAATACCCAGAAGCGTGCACCTAACAGCGAATGAGGCCTACAGTAAGGGAAGTGACAGAAAAACGATGCACTAAAGAGAGCAGGGAAAAGCCCCAGAAATAGGAGCACAGGCTCTGTAGTACGCCGTGCTCTCGCTGCCGTACTACGTGGAATCTAAACCTTCACCGGCGGGCGAGCTCCAATGGTCAAACTCGGAACCTTACTTGTTTCTTCGAAGTCTCCCCGTTTGGGAGAATCCAAAGTTACACATTCATCAGAATGCAACTGACTGAGGAGCCCATTTCCACGATATTCGTGACTACAGCTCTCTTTGCTCGGTCGGTGCTTCGGCACCCCGGGTGACAGATCAACCCGCCTCGTGCGTCGGCCTACGGCGGTGCCAAGATGGCTGCTTTATGTGATAATTTGGTATTTGTTTCATGAGATATACGTCAATTGCAGAGGGCTTTCCGATGGGTGACATATTTATGGGACAGGTATCAACGTAGTACCAGCAGAGGGCGCTGTGCACTACGATTGGCATGGAGACCGCCAGGTGTAGTGCGCGGGCACTACAATGGCGTTTGTTGGTGACATGTGGACGTTAGCACGCCAAACGAACGCAGCTAACTTACTAGAAGTAATAACCAAGGCAGTTTATACGCGAAACAGCATTTATAGGCAAGTGGCGTTTGTTACAATCCTCACGTTGTGGCTGGCGATGGCGCCGGCACTACAACGAGTTACTGACCCATCCGGGTCAGGCGATTCAGAACTATGATTCTCGACATTTAAGAAGTTCGATCAACAGACTTGAAAGATGACTGGTAGTTGATGTTTTTGGTGCTTTTCCAAGAGGCATGTGTCGAAGGTAGAGAATTGTACAGAGGTAATCCCAGTGCGCAAGACAGGAAGTTACGGAGCAGCAGCAAATAGCGCTGTTCAATACATTTGGCGGCTGTTCAGGGATTGTTCTTCTTCATTTTCAAACCCAGGTGTAGTTAACTTTGCAGTACTTGCCTTCATGATTCACACCCAGACAGCTTAACTCTTTAAGGGACGCACCTGCGCAACGGACTTGTTATAGGTACAACTCAACAGGAGACGCGTGCAATGTCCTCAAGCAGAAAGCCCAGCGGGCCACCGGCCCAACACCCTCCTATACAATCCATTCTGGATTTGCTGGGAGGTGCCAAGTATTTTTCCAATCTTGACCTTGAAGCGGGATTCCCTCAAATATGTATGGCTAAAGAAGATCGATGGAAAGCGGCCCTCCGTTCCGTTAGGGGGCTAGTCGCGTATCGGGTCATGCGTTTCGGTGTCAGCTACGTTTCAGGATAACATCAATGCCTATATACAATCTTTATTAGGACAGGGCGCCAGAACATCACCCCCAAACGCTATGGCGTTTGGGGATGATGTTCTTATCTATAGTTCCGACCTCCCTGGGCACGTTTCCCTCCTGCGACAAGTCCTAAGTTTTTTTCTCGAACATCAATTTTGCCCAAAATCCCGCAGATGCAAGTGTGCAAAACAGGCGCTCATATATTTGGGGTATAGCATCAGTTTTGAAGGCTTCAAACCCGCTGCAGACAAGATCGAAGCCGTAAGCAATGGCCTGAGCTGCTGACGAACGAGACGCAGGTACGCTAGTTCGTCGGCATCATTAATTATTGCCGAATGTTCATGGGACCTGATTATGCGGACGTCGCCCGGCCACTGGTTAATCTTACACATCGAGAAGCTGACTTCAAATGGATAGAGCTTCACACGCAAACGGTGCGGCAGCTCGAACAGCGCCTAGTCGATTTCGGTCTCACTGTATTACAGGTCCCTGACACCACAAAGCCGGTCTCCGTTCGCGAACGCCCAGACAACGCAACCAGCCACTTCCACATTCACCTCTGCTGCCCAATTCGTAGCCGTGATTTGGCTGATAACGGCCAATCAATTTTAAGTACGGGAGCGCTGGGGCACAAAACACTTCGGTTGTGCGCATTCTGTTGGGCCCGTTTCGGCCTTCTTCAGGTAGGCTCAATGCACTAAAGCGTCGCCGTGTAAAATACTATTATACCTTGTCTTCCCAAGAGCATTGAACCAGACCTAGTTTTGTGACTAGTGTCTCTACTGAGTTCAGGCAAATCTGTATAATACTTTCCTTCTCATATACAACTAGCTGCAAGGCCGTGAATTCTTGTCAAACTCACGTGGACTGCAAGGTCCCCTAGTTGCGTCGCCTCGTACTCCAACGGTACAACTACGTTGATTTGGTTCATCTTCAATGAGGGCTACACTGCCTTTTCTTGAGAATTTCCTTTAATGATATGCTCGTGTCATGGTGGCCTGCCGTCATGAGTGTGGGAGCCACTTTCGGCGCTTCTCAGCTGGTTCCTAGTGCACATATCCTGGGGTTGGTTGTGTCCTGTGCATGCACCTACCACGTTCCAGTTCCGCACATGAATAATTTAGTGGCTCTGAGATATACAAAACTAAAGTTTCCAGGGCCCTGTAAAATTAGTTTCCGTACCCTGGACCGTCTATAAATATGAATATCCCAGAGCAGCCGTGAACTATAGTGAGCCAGGCGACGCCTAGCTAGGACTCATCACAAGTTACAGAGATGTTCACGTGCCCCTATATGAAAATGTGGAGCAAAACTTCATGAAACCATTGGTGTTTTATTATTCATAGATTGCTTCTCCAAAGAGGAATTCTGTGTTTCTGTATCTCTCGGCGCGCGAGTCACAGCTGGCTGCACCTGTGACCATGACAGTTCCAGCCTCTGATAGATCTCTAAAATACTCTTTGCCATGCATTCTACTTAAGCCAGGTTTGTATAACAGAAGCAACTTCGCGGAACATCAGAGTGCTTTGGAATTCAAACTTACTTTCAAAGCCTTTCCTTCGTCTTTGCCAAAAGTAAGCTTTCACTTGAGCTTTTTCCTCTTACTGTAAAAAGCGGCATTCGATGTGATTACGAAATTGTCACCTACTTCGAATGTCGGCAGCTTCGGGCGATTATACTCAAAGTCGGCGATCACGCTCTTCAGCCTATGAAATAGCTCTCCGAAGTAAATCTGCTTGGTATTACTGCGGCTCAAGCACAGTAGTCCCCTAATGCTCCGCAGTTTACTACAGGAGCCCAACGGAAGACTTTGGACTTACGGAACAAGGTTGGAAGGCGTGCCACTGCAGTACAAGTCGGATGCCTGGACGAGAGGAAAGTGAAAAGCCTTTTTTAAACTCCATGGGTCGAAAGCTCTACGTGCCCACTAATGCTGTTTCGCGCCTTGATCTCCACGTTCTGGATCCAAGCTCTCTTAGCATGTAGTTGTACAGAAAAGTGCAAAAGTTACAACAAGGTCACATTCTTTGAAGTGGCCCTCGAGGAACAGAAAATTTCAAGCTCAGTTGCTCACGTTAGTGCAGGGCGAGTTCGAAGAGAATTCGAGGTCACTCTCGCGAGGAATCTACACAAGTACGAGAAGAGAATCTCAGATAGTCCAGAGAGTAGACCACTACTCGAGAGGAACGTTGGATTCTGCACACCACAAGCTAAAGGTTTTGGAATTCGCCAGGGGCCAAAGCTTAAGCGAAGTGCCAGTGAAGATCACAACTCAATCGCTAGATTAGCGTGCGGCCTGAGCCTGATCTCCTTAATGTTTCGAATCAATGAATAGGAGTACTAGCAGATCAGCTTCGAGGATATAACACTCACGCTAAGAGCTTGCAGTTGGCACTATAAGCCCTAAACCGTTCCCGTGGGGAGTCAAAAGACGTTATCTCGGTAAGTCTTGTCAACAGTACTCTAACACCCCTGCAGAACTATTTCAGAATTTCGCAACCGTCGATTGAAACTTTTCGACGAAGCTAATCGAGCCGCAGTGCAACTCTCCACAGAAGTTGATGTGGCACTGAACCAGAGCACCGCAAGAATAAACTGAATGCTTCGACAGAGGCAATAATTGAACCGATAAGCATTTTATGGGGCGTTTTCAGTGCCCAGTTCAACAGGACGGCGTTAACTGAGTGCTAGAACAACGGTAGACAGCGCGATCGAGATTACAAGTGGGGCACCAAAGTTGCGAACGTCCGAAATATTTGAAAGCCCATACGCCAAAATTTGCTTCATCAAACAAGGGAAATATGTCTTTGCCGAATGCGCCTGCCTAGGGTGGAACAGAAGGAACGAAACCACGCCGGGGGGAGACCGGGGCAGGTCATTGGGGAAAATGCCGGGAGGGGACGACAGTGATAGCATCACCCGTGCATGCGCCTATGCAAATTTTTGAGTGATTGTAGCAATCAAAAATCTAGTTTTCCTTTTCATGTTGGTTTTCTCCAACTACCCGTTTTTTGGCGATGCGAAAATAACCACGGCAATCAGAGAAGCAGACGGCATCATATGGCAGAAACCGTTCCCTGCTTTATCACAAATAATGTCGTAAATTTGAGTTGATTTGGAAGAAAGTGTCGAGCGGAACTTCTTGATGCTGAATGCCTCTCGAGTTTTCAATTCGTAACTGGCACTTCGACAGCATTCTGCACGGTTTAACGCGAACAAGGTTTCGAGTGGGCCTTCCCCGTGCATTGAAGCCCTGAAGTGCAGACTCAGGTACAATGGCAGACGCATTGTGGCCTGGCCAGGCCGCTGGCCTGGGCCAAGGTTGGGAACAACTAAGAGACGAACCGCAATCCACAAGAGCAAAGAATCAAGCGGACAGTATGGGGGCTGACAAGCCGGTCCAGAGTTTCCACCCAACGAATGAGGCGTCTTCTTCTTACCGGTGGAAAAATTTCGGAGCGATTGGGGCAGCGATGCTGTTGGCTCTGGCGCTGACGTTAGGAATAACCAAGGCACGACAAAGGGCAGGAATTGGTATGACGCCATCAAAACCAGAATATTTGCAGCCTTCCGAAGGAAGTCAGCAAGAATTTTCTACAAAAGAATTAGAATACTTTGCCGGGCCCCTTAAAGCCGATAAGGCCCAGGTAACTCTAGAAGACGAAGTAACTGGAGGCACCGTCCCTCCACCTCTCGAACAGCAAGCAGATGAGGCTGAAGAGGAGCCACAAGAGCTAGCAAAAGAAACGGTTGAACAAGCCTACGTACCGGCACAGCACACCCCAGCTCCCCTAATCGAAGCAGGAGACGAGGAGCCGCCTGCGGACGGTGACAATGTGACACCTCGAGCTGGTGAGGCTGCAGGGGAGCCGGAAGAATCGGCAGAATCAGAAGAGAGTGAAGAGGAAACGGAAGGCAGTTCTACAGCGGAGTCTGAAGCAGGAGACGAGGAGCCGCCTGCGGACGGTGACAATATGACACCTCGAGCTGCAGAGGCTGCAGGGGAGCCGGCAGAATCGGCAGAATCAGAAGAGAGTGAAGCGGAAACGGATGGCATTTCTGCAGCGGAGTCTGGAGCAGGAGACGAGGAGCCGCCTGCGGACGGTGACAATGTGACACCTCGAGCTGGTGAGGCTGCAGGGGAGCCGGAAGAACCGGCAGAATCAGAAGAGAGTGAAGCGGAAACGGATGGCATTAGACGTCGCCTCAGACCTCGTCCTCTGCTCCTCGGCGGACGCCTGCCACTGTATGTGACACCTCGAGCTGGTGAGGCTGCAGGGGAGCCGGAAGAATCGGCAGAATCAGAAGAGAGTGAAGAGGAAACGGAAGGCAGTTCTGCAGCGGAGTCTGAAGCAGGAGACGAGGAGCCGCCTGCGGACGGTGACAATGTGACACCTCGAGCTGGTGAGGC
>NW_013652045.1:0-9555 GCF_000499385.1 Eimeria necatrix
TTAAGCAGTCTGCACATACTGGCTGCAAACGACTTGGACGCATAGAAAACTCCCTGCGGTAGACGCGCCGCAATGAACGCCTAGCAGTGCTTCTCGCACCAAACGATGCATCGTCACATTTCCACCAAGCAGCAAAGGAGGACTGGCATTTTTAGCAGCCGGTCGGACACCGAAAATTCGCGAGAAAACAGTCAGCAAACTCAAGATGTTTTTGCTGGACAGTTGTTTGCCGGCTTCACGGCACAAAGCAGCTTGGAAGAGCGTGATGCATTTGAAGGCCTGTTTTCGTTCCAGACGCAGCTTTGACTGACGCTGCATACAACCTGCGTTAATGTCAAATTGGATACCAGAGGAAATATCAGACGAAAGGAGGAGTAAGTGTGGAAAGCTTTTACGCCCACTCCATAGCCGTAAGGACGCGCGATGACTCTCAAGAGCCCGGGACTGAGGCTTGGCAGTTCGCGTTCTCACAGGCTGCGGAAAAAGAGCCGCGCGGACATTTTCAGTGTGTCGTAGCACGATTACGATGAGGGAGCGCTTCGCCGAGAAAAGCACCGTCCTCATAGCTAGCAATCTCTTCGGTGCCTCGTTGTTAGCTCTGAGCGCCACTGTGCTAACAAAGAGATCGCCTTACAAGCCAATGCGTGCAGCGAAACGGCCTTGCGACTGACTTCTGGAAATTTTCAAACTGTGGAGAGAAGCACACTAGCCAAGGCACGCTGATAGAGTTAGCCTTGGTTCCATACTGTGTTCTGCCATTGCTGGCGCATTCCTGCCACCGCAGCCCCAAAAACAAGTGCATTACGTTGTCAGTGGCGCGTTATTGCACCTACGGGTGAACAGTTTTATACTGCCAGACTCACACAAATGGCCACTGCGCGGTTTTCTTCCGCCGTGACATACTCCCTGGAAAGCAAAATTTCTTTGCTGTCTGCAGATTACATAGCCTCACCAAGTGGCTGAAAACAATGGGTCTTGTTTGTAATGAAGGTATTTCTATGGCTAGAATACGTACGTTTGTAACTTTTCTCTCTGGTAGGCTGGAAGCATCTCGTGTTTGGCTGCGATCCATGAGCCACGAAAATAAGCGCAAGCAATTCACGTTATTCAGGCTAACCCTCCAACAAAGGTGCACTTGCGAAAATTGTCTGCAGTGGCCTGTGAACATCAATGCTGACAGGCCCTTGCTGACAGGCCCTTAACGCCACAAACAAGCCTCCAACAAGTATAATCTGCAGCATACGTTAAATTACTTCTAACGAGCAATTTCACGTATGCTGTAGATTATATATAGCGCGATACAATAACAAGAACAAGAACACCTTTTTTCAATAGATCAAAACGAGTTTTTAATTTCCCGTTGAAAGCAAGCCTGCATGTATCTGCCCACAAAACCTTGACAGTATGCGTGCTGCACAAAGCGCAGATAGCGCTGTCCAGCTCAGGAAAACCAGCCTCACTGCGAGCTTCAAAAAGCGGTGCGTTGATAAGAAACGCTTTTTAGATTAAAGGCAGGTACAAGCGCCGGCTTGACTAGAGATATTGCGTTGGGACGCTACATAGGTGCCCAGAATTCATAAGCAAAATATCGAGATTTTTACTTCCCCGATGAATATTTGTCGTGTTTAATGAGTAAAATGGCATTAACACGTGAAATGAAAAAGGCATTGATAGATGCATCTAACGGCATGATTTCACTGTAGCATTTCAAGCCGACGACAAGAGCAGCGTGTCAGACGACCTTGAACGATTTAACTGATAAGCCAGGCACGTCACGACCAGTGTCAGATTATTGAAGTATGGGAAAGCAGAAAGACGAATTGTAACATCTCAAAAAATATTCTGAAGTCAGCTCTTGCTTGCCTGAGCCAAGCTGTTTTCACTCACTGGCTGTGTCCCATGGGCTAGTCGGAGTCGTCTAGCAGGCATATTGAGCAAAGCCAGCACTCAAGCAGGCGAAATGCTGGTAAACGCAGGACGTCGGAGACCCTAAGAGCGCCACTCTTCCTTGCCAGTAGTAAAATCCGAAAACACCAACTGGAACATGGTTTGCGTTTTTCGCCTAGCTGAATAAGAGCCCTTATCCAACAGCATGGATATTGCGGCAAGCAACATATTTCAGTATCCACAGAAGCGACCAAAACCATTTCTTGTGAACCACATTAACAAGACGTACATGCTAGACAAAACCATGAAGCATTCATATACGTTTTGCAAGCCGCTACAAGAGGAGTAACAGGACAAAGCGTAGAAAAATAGTTTAATCCCCAGAAACTTTTAACGTCATGGCGTTAGCATTAAAACTTTGATAAGCCCCAGTAACCAATCCCAACAAAGAAAACGAAGGAAGGCCCTGTAGCGTCCGAGTGCTTCGACACCAAGACGCATGTGCAAGGCACAAAACATCACGGTGAAACCCATCCGAGTACTCCTACACAGCGGCGAAGACGTTTCGTTCATCAGCGATTGAATGCCTTCATGATGCATAAGACGCATGGATGATTGGCAGGCACTGAGAGACAGCCAAATGCTCACTGCCTAAGGGATCGTCCAGCGAACCGGCAAATGCCACATCTATGGCATCGCGCCAAACGCTGAGCATTGAGAAGGATCCCGCTAAGAGTTTGGTATCATCACAAAGCTAGGCCTGGGTGCTTGCGCACAGCAGCGAGCTGTATACTGACCATATATCCTGTAGGCGCGGGCTTGGCGTGGAACCAAGAAATTCCTACTGCGTCGTACAGACGAAAAACGTTCGGATATGAACTGAGCAAGCTACCCTACGCGTGAATAGCGGCTTGTTAATATAACCTCCAGAGATCGAATACGAGCTTTAAGGTTTTTCTTATCGTTACTGTGAGACTGTGCATGGGTCTTTTCTGCCACAGAACGTGCGTTTACGGTCAGCGAAAACATATTAACGCAAGGAGCAACCTAGTAACGCCTCCTTTCCTTTTCGGCCAATTTGGTACAGCTACGAAAAATGTGACATATCCGCATTCACGGCCTCAGGAAATAACCAACACAGGCACCAATATGCCCAAAATCAAACTTCTTTTCGACAGATTTAGTAGAGCAATACACATGACATACGCGTGTCTCCCCCTGAAATATTGAAGGCTGCCTCATAGGATGATTTGAATGTACTCGAGTCCGACGTGCACTTACAGATCTGTGTGATGCTATAAAAAGCAGGTGCTGGAACACACATATATAGCACATCAACTTGCTAAGGCAGTTAGACGCTTTTGTACATTAGATCAAATCTGTGTTGACATAGTGCATGCACTCCACACATGCGTGATCAGCATGCCTCGCCAGCACATTTGTGTTCGCCACCGCGTCTCTGCACATGTCTTGTAGAAAGAAATACTTAAGCCGGACTAACGCTGCACCTAACAAAATCTGAATCGACACTGCGTAGCCCGAAATAAAAATGAGAAATTTCGTTCCGAGGTCCGAACATTCTACTCGTCGAACGTAAACACGTATAATGCCTCGAACGCAAGTTTCCCACAATTCTATACGCATAACGCAATTGTACAAAAAACACAGTTGAGCCACCAAATCAACAAGGATACTGTCAGCTGTCATGAAAGTACAAGTGTGTAGTACGCGCGGTGTAGATCACAAATGCATTTGATCATATTGAAATTCTTTGAACGCTTTTACTGCATGACAGGCACTAATGCCTTTTGGAAAGGCTTTTGAATGCTTCCGAACTGCGCGAAAAGAATCCATAATTTCAGTTGCCGTTGCACTTCACGGCGTGGCAGACTGGCTGCTACCCAAAGTTCGAGCAGCTCGCCTAATTTTTGACGGACATTCTGGGTTTATCATTAGGCGACAAGCATGCACCGCCTCGCGAAAACACAGCATATCCGAGCACGCTCCTCATATTTTTTTCCATTACATACATTTCCGGCACTTGGCATGTTACGAATGCTTACCTCCTGCGGGGAAACAATTATGCTACTTTGTCGCTACAGATAGAAACGCAGGCGCAAACACCAGCACTGTGAGCAAAATGGAAAAGCTGAATTCACCGCGCCTTCATCGACAACCCTTCCTCAAAGAGCAATATAATCAGGGATACGGAGTGCTTCTTTCACGTCAGTACAGAGCCCCAGCAAATCTTCATCAGTAAGCCAACGCCGGATGAATGTGGAAGCAGAGACGCTTGCGGCCTGCGCGTCTTCTCAAAAGATTCTCATCGGTATCGTGAGCGTTGAAGAAATAAAGCCAACGCGCCAGGTTATGTAGGCAGACTACCAGCCAAAAGTAGTTAGCGTGTAAAAGTTTTATCTGTAGCCACAGTCGTGCACGTCGCTCCGCGAATTATCGTGAAGACCTCCGGCGCATGCAGACAATGAAGATTTAGCTCCCACTCTCCTTGAACAGTTACGATGGTTTGCCATGAATCCAGGGCAATACAGGGAGCATTATTTATTTCTGCGCTATGAGGTTGGCTTCAACGCTTTGTCGAGTAGAAGTATCAACTCTCCTTCACTAAAGTATGCAAGAGCTTACAAGATGCTGTTAACTGGGTCTATCCGTTCGGCTTATGATAGAATCCGAAACAGCCGTGTTTTCGTGTGTGCATTGGCTCGTTGAGAGATTTTTTGGGAAGCATATCATGAAGATATCAATACCTCAGGTGCTGCGCAGCCAGATGTTGCACCAATTGCCGTTTTCCTGAGAAGCAAAGCAGGGAGAAGATGCAAACACACATATGAGCTTTCGTATTCCTAGACAGGTGGATGGAATACGCCAAATGACGCGTCACACTATATATCTTAATGACGTAGAGTCAGGACGGGACGCATCAACCCCAACGAAACAACACAGGAGTCTTATAGCTCAGTGCAATTTTTCCCGAAGTTTTATGTCTCCCAAACTGTCGAAACGAGCGAATGGCAACAGTCCAACTCGCTGTGGACTGTGGCATCAAAAATCCTGTGCGCCATATGTGGCAGAAGACGAGCATTCGAAGTATCTGCGAACATTCCTTAGCGTACGCATTTCCGGTTGTAGGCAATTTTATTGCCAATCATTTTCATCTCAAAAAAATTGTTGGCGGCATCCTAGCCATGGTGTTTAAATCTTCGTGCTTATTGACAATATATTATCGTGTCGCGCGCTATGAAGTAACGGCCGCATTCGCATTTTCCTCATACGGGCTTTGAAATGTGCGAAGTTATCAGGCTTGCCTGAAAGGGCTCTATGTTCCGAGCTGTAAGCATTACAGTTGCACTGCACAACCATACATCCACGTGGGATTCCATGGACAGCAGTAGTTGCATTGCACAGGCTGACTTTGGCTAGCCCTTTCGCGAATACATACCCACGTGAATTTCTCGTAATTGCAGACAATGCCGAAGCCTCAGAAATGATAGTTTAAGTTGTCAATCTGCGACTACCACCAAAAGCATCCGGAAACTGCTTTTCTTAGTATACACAACGTTCGCCGCAGCATTCATAATGAACCGATATGAATTTTGAGGAAAAGAAGATTGCAAGACTTCGCGGTTTGGGATGAAGTGAACACCTTGTGCAGCCCGATAAGCCAAAAAAATTTATATCCTGTGATTTCACAATTTCTGGAGCAAGCCCGTGCAAAGTGGTCAGAACAAGGTGACGAGAGCTATTCTGAAAGCCACGCTGAAGAGCGCGATGACTTGCAAGTGTTGCAGGTAATTGCCAGAAGCTGCCCTTTCTTGTAAGCGATGCCACGCCAGATATAGCAATATCGGGCGCGGGGAAGGCCCCCAGTCAGAGTAAGTTAAACGCGTAGCGACAATCTGCAACTGTGTGATCTAAACTGCCCGTGTATGCACTACCTCCAGTAAGATCTGGCGGCAGAGGATGCTAGCATCCTTGTGCTCAAACTTTGTCACTTATCGCTATATTTCGCCTTCTGTTCAAGTGTGTGTATACACTGGACTCCAATATCGATTAGGATAGGACCAATACAACCATTTAGTTGAGTATAATGGTATCTACTGACTAGCTCAGCATATTTCCACAGTCGCCGCATGCGTTCACTGGCAGGCGACAGCGTCAAGCCTAGCCGAAATGCTGTCCTCTTCAAAGTCATATATTACTTTAGTCCACTGTGAATCCGCGAAATCCATTGGCCCTTTTCATCCAAAATATCACAACTCGTCTCACTTCGCCCACAAGAGGCCGAGTCTGTATCTACGTACTGGCTGTACTCCAGGTGAAAAATTCAGCATTTCTCGCCAGAGCATGCGTGCTCGTGATTGTTGCTTTGCATGTCAGCAGCACATGCGATTCGGCAACCTATGCTATCTCGTCAGTCAAAGGAACCTCAACAAGGCTGTCATGCACACAGCACCGCTGGTTCAAGGAACATAACTTCTCACCACAACGAAAAGAACACATTGAGAATATTATAAAACAAGGGCAACGCATCTAATTAATAAAATTGGTGTTCGCAGCAGTTACGGGGGAAAATGCAGTGAAAGACCATTCTGCAGCTTGTACGTTCTTGTTGCCTTCGTCCTGATCAAAATCATTCCTGGAATTGTGCGTACTGCAAACGCTTACACGCTGCGAGAATACATATTGGAGCTCTCGCAGTCTTCGTAGCTAACATTACAGCATAGCTGCTCCTGCTGAGCGGGTAGAACGCCTTATATACGATTCATGTGCAAATACGATAACACACCCACTGAATATCCCTCTGCGGGATTCCTACAGAGCCTTAGAAAGAATCAAGAAATGCCTCGATGAAACAGTTGCAGCAACTTAATCACGAGTAAAATCAGGAATCACGTAAAAAGAAAAAGCATACTCTCAACAAAACGTGTGTAGGGCACAAATCAGACTAGCACACAATCCTCACAAATAAAGCACGACATTATACATAGCTCCGGATGTTTTATGGGCGCCAGTAAATGTGATATTTCATGGTAACGTGCAGCTGCGCTCACTCCCTAGCAAATTGCTGCCACTTAGCTACGGACCTCGATGGTTCTTCGTACTAGGCTACATGCTAGATTACTATCATAACGCACACTCCAAGGTAACGTTTGCAGGGGAAAAAGATTGCACCTTGCTCCTAAAAAGTCATCATGCGGACCCTATAGGAAAAGCATGGATGCGCTCTGTCCTGTAGAGACCTGTTCTGCACCACTTGCTTCAAGATATTGAGAAATCCTATGACAACCACTTTGCAACAGCTAATTTGCTAATAAACATTTAATCAGGCACTTCTTACTTGAGTTCACGAACGTGGGAAAGACACAAGGTTAAATGCGATAACGCTGAGGATACCAACAAGGTAATCGTCTTCCCATGCACAGCATACATAATCGATTTAGACCTCTCTCCTGCTGCTCAGAACTTTTGCTCCACTATTAATTGGGGGCAGACTTCCCAAGACTTCTCATCGGAACTTTAAAATTAACTGGCGCTTGTGTCCACATACTGGCTGCAGGCATGTCGAAACGCCTCTACAGTACTGGACTGGTCGCCACAACGCGTCTGAATGTACCTCGGTTGGGCGAGAATTCAAATAATCCGAATGCGCCAGCAGACAGCCGATATTCACCAAGACTGCTGAAAACTCCACAAACCCGGTCACAGGCTTCCACGGATACAAACAAAATGACTGTGCTGCGCCCGACTAGTATATGAGCCTTCAAATCAACTTATGTATGGCTACTCAGCGTTTCAATAAGGATGCTTTCTAGGCAGTACGCAGGAAACGCGATGCAAGAATGCCTTGACTTTTTGCAAGGTCTCGTGCCCCCCATTCGCAGCCAAGCAGTTCTGATTTGCATAGCATTTTGAACACCTACGGGCTGTAACAAGAAACTATGCAACTTTGAGTATCTCCTTTTAGATCAAATAACGGCAGATGCTGATGAAGCCTGTAAAACGTCGTCAGTCGCAACTGATAATCCGTAAGTCTTCCAACTTTCTCGCTGAAAGGCGATGCTCAAGCCGTCACAAGTTTTGGCAGAATCTTCAACTTGAGCAGAATTACTGAGGCAAGTTCGGAGCTTTTGTTTGCAGAAGCAGCGACGGTACACGTAGTAATGCAACAAGAAGCATTCTGGCAGTCTCTGCCTTTAGGCAATAGCCATATTACGCAGATAAAAGCCGTTGATACGGCCACAAATGGCTCACTGCGCTTACGCTTTTCCCCACGTATCTGGTAGCAACGGATCTCATGTTGCCGAGGCGAGCTAGAAAACAAATGATTCCCAAATAACTATCGCCAAACGGAACATACTCCCTAAAAGATCATTTTGAATGGTATTTATTATTTTGAAATTATCCACAAGACTTCTATTTCCCACGCGGAATCGGCTAGAGCTGAGGTGGAGGCATGATGCAAAAACAAAAACACCGCAACGCATTCTGTCATTTATTCAAAAGCTGGGCACCAGCGTTTTGTGAAGGAGGGTGCATCACGACCTGTGCACATCGTATACGCGCATAACTTTACCATTGAACAGAGAGCACCATGTAGTACCTTGCGGACGAAAAGGCTTTCCGCTTCGTGCTGCTGATGTTGAACCGCATTACATGTACACTGGACGAATGTCTGCTTTGCGCGACAGTACCAAATAAAATGGCACCAATGAAACACAAGACCTTTGCACAAACGGAGCACAAACTACGTTTGTCTCAATTTTTTCGGAGCTTCACGACGGCTTGACAGATGGACAATCTTTCCATGCATCACTTGCAATGCAGCCTCCGAAATTAGCGCCAAGAAAGCATAACACACTAAAATTAAACTTTTTTAATGCTGCCCCATTATTGACCGTACAAAGCAGATTAATTCCACAATTTTTCGCGACATAGTATATTATGGCTGTTAATACATACTGGCTGTCAACAAAGACATCTTGGAATGCGCCCACCGGGCTCACGTGTTTTCCATTATGTCTTTGCATGCATGTCAGCAGCAGCATCCCTGGCGAAGGCTGAATAGCCTCAAAATGAATCTACACTGAAGAGCCATGCCATCACGGACACTAGAGCTTCTGTTCCAAATTAGTTGCACCTCACCACGACGAAATAAAACATCCACCGTAAAAGTGCGGACGCAGTAATTCTAGGTGCTCAGGTAGATCACTCCTAGTAAAAATGAGAGCTGCCGAATGACCAAGCATACACATTACACGCCTTCTCGACATACAGCTTTGTAATTCGTATATTGCAAGAAACCGCTTGCAACAGAGGCAAGTAACCTTTGATTACAGGGTCGTTAGGTATACACTCAAGCCCCACATGAATTTCTTCAGAGGCCCTCTGAATTCATACCGGCTGCGAAAAGGCAGTTTTCCAGGCTTAGCTGCTTCTCCCTCTCAGCTGTATTGGACTCTGAAAAAAGGAAACCATTTTTCTGTGCAGAATCAAGAATATGTGCAAGCTGGCCAGACGCGGAGACACCTACGCCCTGATATATCACCGCTTCCAAGCACTGCAACTGTAGTATGTTCTCAGCGTTAAAGCTGCTAGTGCATTTCTAAAACTTTTTTAACATACGTAAGTACTGCATGCCATCTCGGCCTT
>NW_013652046.1:0-8116 GCF_000499385.1 Eimeria necatrix
GGACGTAACGTAGAATTCACCACTCAAACTCTCTTTCGCACGTTCTTGAATTCACTTGCACGTTTCGTCTTGCTTGGCACTTCTAGCATTAGAGGCACATGCATGACAACGTATTTACCAACTTCGCTGTACAAAGTCGATGCTCTGCGCTTCGAGAAGGCTTGGTTTATACGCATCATTTCTCAGCTACACAAAGACTGTGCATTCTGTAACTGCACCAGGCACACTTCCCTTGTATTCTAAGTGCAAGCAAAAATGGAAGTGGAAACACACAAATATTAGCCAGACAGTTTGTCAGCTTGCGCGGTGGCATTTCACCCGCCGACGCTACTGCCACGCCCTGAAGACATACTGCCTTTTGTTAATTCCGAAGACCTCAACGCAAGATCTGGCTTCTATTGATATGCAGAAGGCAGACGTGTGATACGCTACTTTTATGGCGCCGGCAACCACTTGTCCAGATGAACAACCGTGTATTAGGCAGACATCAGCTCTTTCGCTTTCTTTTTGATCAGTGCTGCTCTCTCTGGCGAGTCCCCGCCAATCACTGACTCACCGCAAATTATGGACGGTTGCCCGTTTCCGGCAAATCAGCCAGAAGCCCAATGCATCCTATGCGACTTACAAACGCTACGTTTCGCATCCACTGTGAGCAATGTGAATAGGCTCTGCGAATAGCAGATATAAAAGGCTCACACCCTGTGACCGAAATTTTTCGTGTATGAATGAAGAAACCACGAAGAGCGTGTTATTTCGCAATTATATGAAGACAGCCACATCTTAGCAAGCACAATACGAAATAGCATGTGTCCAACAGGAATTGCCTATCCGCACCATGCGCCAACAGACGACGTACAAGCTATAAATTGGTGAGAACTGCCAGTAGAAAAGATATCGTATTGTGCAAAGAGCGTGGCTACAAGAGATCAAACAGTGAAAAATAAACGGAAACTTTGAAGGACAGGCGCTAGCCCAGTAAGAAATAATCCTTTGCTATAGTCAACTGACAAGCTGCAATATTCAAGCGGTCACGCAGTTTATGTTGCCGACGTTTTAGCACCAGCGCGTTTTGCGTTCCCTTTTCCAGACAACACTAGTATGGTATGCTCAATATATTTGAAAAGCAGAGGCGTGTATCATGGTGCTTTTCCCGGAAGAATGCATTTTATTTTAGTGCGAACAATGCAGCGAGGCTGCATAGATTAGATACCTCACTGTGGTGCAGGAACACTCTCCAAATTACTGTGCTGTTATCCTCAAGAACAATATGGGTCAAAGCCACTCTTTGCATGTTTGTCCTCCTCACGAACTGGAGTCCAGCATGTCACATCCTTCGTACACGTCTGCGCACTAGGATCCTAACTTACAGCACTCTTGTACGTGTGAGCGCAATTAGCTGCTTTCATGAAAAAAATGTAGCTTCAAGTTTCCGCTGTGCACCCGCTATTCACGCGGTCTTGAAAATGAGCACCTGGTGTCTGAAGCGTTTTCGCCTGTGAAAGACCTCGATACGCCGAACACATGAGTCAAGTCTGCTTCTATGTCACGAATAGGCAAAGCGAATCTCGCGATACGCTACTTCACAGAATAACGCGCAGGTTTCAAGGTAGGAAGGAAGGTTCAAATACTGCAGAAAACATATCAGCGAGCCAGGCGGCTTGTCTCACTGAACCGATGCGGTTGCCGTCACCTGATTGTTCCGGCACGTATGTACACACTCCACACACTCCCTGTACAGCAATAGGGAAAACGGCAGAATACAAAGCACTCACGTCTCCTGCCTAAGCATCAGTTTCGCCGCCAGCCTATCCTGGCTGCATCTAGACACTTACCGCATGCGCACTTATCATTCACCAACGCGAAATAGGGTACACTCATTCGAAGTAAAGCATTCCGCAAACATGCAAGAACAAAAATTACAAAATTTGTATAAGCCATGAGACAAAGCCTCCTGAGATATTGAAGCACTGCGCTTGTAACACCCAAGTGGAAGTTGATGTTATACACAACGCCGGAAAAACTGCACTGTTTGTTGAACTGTGCTCAATGAAAATGGAAAACAAGACTGAACACGTTTCAGCAAATTTGCACAGTGGACGCAATAAGACCCCCAGGGGGTCCTACAAAGCAAACTGTTAAGGCTGTTTGTTGAACTATCGAATCCACCAAAGAGTAGCATAGGTCTTCTTCAAGATGCACGTTGTGCTATTTCACACACGCAAAGCCGTGAGCACAAAAACGGAGGACTGTTCTGTTAGCTCCATCTGGAGCTGATTTCACAGACCGCACTCAGTGAATGCCAATCAAAGGGAAAACTAATAGAATAAATGCTCTAAAGCTCGTGGAACTCCACATTTTAGGAAGATGTCACAATCCAGGATTCAGTCTGAAATATTCTTACAAGACGCACCCATTCCCCTCAATAACAGAAGCGAGTCTGTCAACTACACAAGCTCTGCGTGTTACTGGGTGATGGCCGGAAAACATCCACGCTCACTGTAGAGAACAACAATATGAACTGTGGACGAACACCAACAGGACTGCCTGGTTAAAAGTTCACCGCACGCTTTGATGTTTGCAACAGACTCTAGGATCAACGAAAACGTATTGTACATGAATTCAGGCATTCTTCACGCACAAACTTTTCGTCGTTATGGCGCCTGCAGCGTATGGAATTTTGAAGTAACAACGTTTTGAAGCAAAGGTCTGGCTAAGCGGATCCCATAAAACCGCCAGTCGTCACCACTCACATATAGTCCAGCCAAGAATAAAAACCACTGTGAAAAGAAATATCTAAAGAATCACCTTCCTAAGACGGACAGGAGGCAAAGCTGTATCTCCGTTCAGGGCTTCGTGTCAGACGTGTTCCTGCTGCTTGTCGACCAACGGAAGACGCCCAGTACTGAATTATGTTCTCGTCCGGATGCAAGTCGCGTCAGCTGCAGCGGTCGCAGCACAACACGCGGCATGAAACTCCAAAGTGACAGTCAGACGACTTCTTCCATTAGTATACTATTATTCCGTATGCATCATTCAGCGCCCAGCCAAGAAGGTAATGACGCGAATTCTGTGACACCTTGCGCGTAGGCGTTCAGAGAAAGCGGTGTTGGGTCCATCCGCTAGACAAGCTGTATTCATTAACATGTATCGACAAGACACTGTCAGAAGACACCGACGCGCATTTGTAGTCGCTAAATGTCTATATCGCGTACTCTAACCCACGAGACTGCCTGATCGAACCTGCACGCTGCGCCCTACTGCAAGTGTTCACCACGCACAAGCTTTCACCGTTGTACCCTCCTCCAGGAAACTGACTTGAATAATACTTGTTTCAACCAGACGTCTAGATAAGCAGACTGCGTATCCAAACAGCTGCGCATTCGAACTAGTGAGAATGGCTGAAGCAAGAAAAGCGAAAACTGCCGGCCCTTGACTTCTGCGTGAAACCCACTCGAAGACGAACAAGTAAAGTGAAAAGTAGAGTGCGGACAAATCGAATTCGTGCGGTAGGCAGCGCACAAAGAGCTCTAAAGAGCCGTGAATCGACTCATTTTTCACGCACAATCTGTTTGTCGTTGTACACGCCTGCTGTGCATCGGCTTTCGGAATAGTAGTGGTGGCAAATAAAGCTCTTGCCAGACCTGCCATTTGCCCAAAGGCAATTTGACCCGATGCGGTTTCAAACAAAATAAGAGACAACCACCGGCCGCTGACGTTCAAGTATAACCTAGCCAAGACTGCGCAAGTAATCTGGAGACCGAAATCTGGGCAAATTACCCCCCTGCGAGGGATAGCGTATGAAGTGTTTCCTGCCGCGCCATGGTATACTGATAAATGTGTTCACGCTTCTTGATCATCATGTGAACACGCAACTCGCTGGTATACGCCTCTGTCCGCATGCACGCTGTGTCAGCTACAGAGGTCGCTGCATAACACATGGTGACCAGCTCTTTAGGAACAAGGAACTGCCATGTTTTGTTAGCTTTAACTGCTGCTTGTACCGTCGGCGGCGTCCACGTTGATACTGTCAGCGATATTTTAGCGTCTAGGGGAAAAACGATAGCGGGAATGCTCTGGTGCTGCAGAAGCTTCACGCTTCACACCAGAACTACATGCAGCTTTTCATTGAAATTTTTTTCTACAGAGCGTATACATTGGAATCCAGCTGCAAGACCGATGAGTCCGTGAACTGGACAAGCTGAAGCCACTAAGGTGCGACGACAGTCCACAAGACACCATATAAAATTAAAGGAAAAAGCCAGCAATCAAAATTATATTTACACACCCTCGCAACTAGCCTGCCAAACATTCACCCCGCAACTTACTGTTCGTAACAGACTCCAGAATCAGCGAAGAAGTGTTGTACATGCCGTTGTACTCTGCACAACAACAAGAATTGTTACAAGCAAGCTCCTTTTAACGAAGAAATAAGAAGAAAGACGACACGTGGCTGAGACGACGTGTTTTCTTGAAGTCGATTTGCACGCTACACAACGTAAACGGCCAAAGTGCAGAATGCTGCGAACGAGGTCAGGAACCCTCTACAAATCATCACAAATTTACGCATTCTTCACGCACAAACTTTTCGTCGTTGTGGCGTCTGCAGCGTGTGGAATTTTGAAGTAACAATGCTTTGAAGCAAAGGTCTAGCTAAGCGGATCCCATAAAACCGCCAGTCGTCACTACTCACATATAGTCCAGCCAAGAATAAAAACCACTGTGAAAAGAAATATCTAAAGAATCACCTTCCTAAGACGGACAGGAGGCAAAGCTGTATCTCCGTTCAGGGCTTCGTGTCAGACGTGTTCCTGCTGCTTGTCGACCAACGGAAGACACCCAGTACTGAATTATGTTCTCGTCCGGATGCAAGTCGCGTCAGCTGCAGCGGCCGCAGCACAACACGCGGCATGAAACTCCAAAGTGACAGTCAGACGACTTCTTCCATTAGTATACTGTTATTCCGTATGCGTCATTCAGCGCCCAGCCAAGAAGGTTATGACGCGAATTCTGTGACACCTTTCAACCTGACGTTTCAAGCTCTGCAATTCAGTCTGCCGTATCCTTTATGCTTGCGCGTAGGCGTTCAGAGAAAGCGGTGTTGGGTCCATCCGCTAGACAAGCTGTATTCATTAACATGTATCGACAAGACACTGTCAGAAGACACCGACGCGCAGCTGTAGTCGTCAAAGGTCTAAATCACGTAGGCGAACCCGCGGGACCGCCTGAACAAATCTTAATCCACGCTTTGCTGCTCGTCGCAAACTTCAACTTCATCGGAAAAGTGTTTTACATGACATTGTGTTCTGTGCAGCCAGTGCTGTTGCAGCAAGCCACTTCACAGGGTAACGGAACAAAAAACAACACTCACCGCAGAAGATATGTTGTTTTTGAAGCATTGTGTGCACGGCAGCCGCAGGCGAGCTATTCTAGAAAAACCAGCGAAACAAAAAACAACACTAGCATAAGAAGATATGTGTTTTCTCGATATTTGTTTGGATGGCAGCCACATAACGTGAGCAAGCAGAGCGCACAATGCGGGAGCTTCTTGTGTGGAACTGGTTTTTACAAACTATAACAAATTCATGCATTCTTGCCTCACCAGCTTTTCACCGTAGTAGGCGCGTTCACGCAGCCAGCGTTCCGTCGTAGATAATTTAGTTCCTTGGAGGCCACTCGAGGAAGGCAGGTCCAAAATATCAGCGACGCAGGTCACGCACGAATATCTGTGGGAAGTGGCAGCCCTTGCAAATCAGTGCTCAAATTATGGAATCGCTGGAAGATCTGGACCCGCAATTGCTTCCGACGCAAATGCCAAACGAAAGAAGTCTGAGAAGGCTGTGGCAGCAAAATCCCTGCACAGCGTCTCTGGTCACCTTCCGCACTGATACAATAACCAGGAAACATATGTTTCTCTCACGAAATATTAACCGGCAAGCTCCTCCGCAGAAATGTCCATCAACGCGTGCGATCGTGCTTTTATGTGAGAAGATAGTATACGAAACAGCAAAGGCAACTTCGTGTACCACATAAATTTACAGAGAGGTTTGCGCAGCCTAAAGGCTCCATGGGATGAGCCTCATACTCACAAAGACTCATATCACAGCCCAAAAGAGTTTCAGAGACCCTACGTTCCGCGTCAACAACTTTGCCTCCAGCATACTCAGCAAATATGCATAAATGCCCACCAAATAAGCACTTCGTTAGCTGTCAGCTCTAGCAGCACAGCCACGTTTTGTCTGATTTTCCTCACATATATAGTTTTTTAACCAAAGGAATCTTCTGGTCTCAAAGGACCCTCTGGCTAGCGGTACAGCAAGCAACTTATAGCTGCTGGCGCCCTGGAAGCCGTAACACGTGTAAGAGTCGCGTGCATCTCTAGGTCTAGTGCGTATCTTCCTAAGGCTGACGGCAAGCGGCTATTTGCATCATTTTGTGATCCTACGAAATAAAGCCGCTTGCATTCCCAGATCGAGAGTTACGACCAGGTCACCAGCGCAGAATGATGCGCCTCTGGTCGGAGCGCACCATTAGAAGTATTACAAACAAAACAGTTACTCGCAAAACAAAATGATCGACGCAAATAAAGAACACTATACTCTATAATGCCCAAACAAATGCAAAAAGAAATAAGAAACGGCAAGATGATATACATTGTACACCATGCATAGAGTAACATACAACCTTCGCCAAAAAGTACCACCAAACGCCTACACCTTCCAGATCACTTCCACCCTACCATCAACTCACACGAATCACCCAGAAAGACTTGTGCGCCACACAACAGAGCACCGCGCAAGAATCTGTGGATACACCAACGTAAACGATAATGGGAATCCGTGGGCAACGCTAGTTCTGCGCGTTTGCTCTGAAGCTACCGAAGTACGTAGAACTCCTCTTGCTTCTAATGCATCACTTGTACCACCTTGGACTCGCAGAATGCCGTTGATGCTAATGTTCCTGTAGTCCATTCGCGTGCCCAAATACTTCAACAGAAACGTGGACCGAATGGAAAAGCACCGCAGTGCACAAAACCTGCTGCCTCAAGATCCACCAGCTTATGGGGAGCCTAACGTCCCCACAGATTCACAGCAAGCAACAGCCGACGGCCGGTCGACTAATATCACTGATGAGAGCCTTCACTCCAAAGTGTCCAATCTCCACCTTACCCGCGCCACATTCGTTAATGCGCACGACAAGCCTCATTCTCGGCAGTTTTCTCCTCAAGCTCTCTGACGTCGGCTTTTTACGCGCCACATTCGTTAATGCGCACAGCCCTTCGAGACAGCATGGCAAATTCAGAAACTAAGAAACGTTGGGGGAATTGCTTGCGCAGACAACATACCTTCTAAAAAGGAAGCCTCTAAATTTCTCGCATAATCTACTTGCATAAAGCATTGCCACATACTCACAGACATCGGGGTTCGACGGCAGATTACCGTCAAGATATTAGTTTACAGGCAAGCAATACAAACATAACTCCATTATCAACGACCACAGTCATGGTCGCACACCGCCACTGTATCACCATTTCCCCAGAATCGGGCCACGCACAGTCTTCGTCAAAACATCTCAGCAAGTGCCTTCGCAACTTCCAGCTCACTGCTTTGCCGCCACGATAACCTAGAGAGCTTCGCTCAAGATATTTTCAAAGCACAAAGCATTGCACAAACATTTAGTCCAGCTCAGTCCGACGGTGCGACGAATGTATCAATCGATTCGCACGAATCACCCAGAAACCCGTGTGCGCCACAAAACACAGCACCGCGCAAGAATCTTCCAGTGGATAGACCAACGTAAGCGATGATGGGAATCCGCGAGTAACGCTAGTTCTGCTCGCCTGCTCTAAAGCTACCGAAGTTGGAGCTTGAGGAGGACGAAGCAGTGCATCATTTGTACCACCGTTAAATCACAAAATATCGCTGATGCTGATGTTCCTGCACTCCACGCACGCGTCCAAATACTTCAACAGAAACGTCACCGACCAAATGGAAAAGCACTGCAGTGCACAAAACCTGCTAACTCGAGATCCACCAAAATGCACAGCTCATAGAGCGCTCGGCGTCCTCACAGATTCATAGCAAGCAGCAGCCGACGGCTTCTCGACAAGCCTCATTCT
>NW_013652047.1:0-9342 GCF_000499385.1 Eimeria necatrix
CGGAAACCAAAAGCGGGTAAAACGTGAGCAAGTGAAACGTGCTGCATTGTCACGCTCCAGCCTGTATGTATAGGCATTGCGCAGTCTCCTTCCTTACAGTAAAGTAGATTTGTAGAGCCCCATGCGCCCCGCCGCGTTTCAGTCCATGGCTTTCGCCATCCTCCCTGTGATTCCGAAGCTCAACATCTGAAGCCACACTGCTGACGATTCAGTGGGCCAAATGCTTGTTGGAGATATCGCTGCTTGTCTTTGTTGGCGACGCCTTCTTAAGCTTACTCGACACAAATGGCGATTTCATTTTGAGATATCTCTGCTTTTTCGAATTCGTCTCACAGGCATCGCACTGAAATGCCCTAAGCTCTGTTGGAAGGGTTGCTAGGCTTGGATTGCTCTGCTAGTCATGTTCTTCAATGTGCAGGAAGCTACGTATAGTGCACAGTGCGCTTACGAGAGTCGCTGTGTACCCTTGTCGAGCGTCTGATCGAGCCCAGGAAGTGTGTAATAAAATCGTAGAAGACGAACGTTTTACGTTCCTCAAGTTAAGAAACCTTACTCCAGTGAGCAGTCAGACAGCTCCTGCGGTAAGGAGCACAGTGAGTATTTGTGATCTGTGGCGTCTTGGCATGACTGCAGCATTGTTTGCACCTGATGAGGAGCGCAATTAGTGTCTTGGTATGAGTGTGACATGATTGGGTATGCAACGCGTGCGCAGCGCAGCGGCCGACTCAGAAAGCACTTGCTTTGCAGGGAGTAGGTGCTGGCGCATGGAAACTTTGCGGCTGCGGATCATATGTGCAGTCACTCAGGATAGTTCTTGGAAGGATCGCTGTTGAAAGCTTGCCGAAGATATCTCTTTGGAATTCTTCGAGGTACTGCCGCTTTGGTTGTCCTGTATTCTTCGTATCGTGCAGCGTTTTTTATAAATGTTCGTGGATGTAGGGACGCTTTCTCAAGGTGCACAGTGCGTTCGTCAGACGCTGCGTGGCCTTTGTGTGCGCATTGCCTTGGTTGCAGCCAGTGCAAAATGAAAGATTGAATCTGTGCAGTAGTGTGCAAGGAAAGTACACGGTTTGTTTGTGATTCGAGATTGTTCCAACGTTTGCAAAGTTTGTAGTCAGCCTGTCGAGGAGTTAATGCACGTGTCGCAACATTCTTCATTTCGTGAAGTTTCTGGATGTACCTGTGACACTGTCATGGCACTCTTGCAGAACACGACTGGTAGTTAAAGTGGCACTAGAGTGTAAACGATAGCAGGTTCAAATATATCAACCGTAGCCCATATAATATCTAGCCACCACCGTGGCGCAAACATTAAACGGTAACATTAGTTGAGCGCAAGACTTTATGGGCAGTCATGGTCGCAATATTCCTTTTGTTTGTTGCCAAAAGTAGACTCAAAAATTATAGCTTTGTCTTAATGCAGTTGAGCCTATCAGCTGCTTTTCGCTCGTTTCAGCTTAATTGCCATTTGAGATTCGTGACTTGCTTGAACACAAACTACGGGCACACGTCCTGTTGCTGGCGACATGCGCGTTACTAAAGCAGCTGGCCGGCGGCTTTTAGTCTAGCTGGATAAGTAACAATGTGCTGGCAGTCATGTGGCTGGTTCTCGCAGTGCAGTGCCTTAGCACTTCGAGCCCTCAACGACTTTGCGTCATTTCTGTGCACACTGGAAAGGTTAAGAATGCATGCTACATTGCCGCATCGAAGCGTGTGAGTTTTCTAGGAAGCTGTAAATTCTTTCTTTAAAATTAAGGAAGGATCACACAGCCTCATGAGAAAAAACATTTTCTAGCTTAACGGATGGATTCCGTGACGTCGCTTTGCTGCCGGCAATTCAGTGGCTCAGAATGGTGTTCAGGGATGTTGATTATTTGAGATGGCTGTGAATGCACTTTTGGCTTTGCTCAAGCAGGGTTGTCCCTCTCATGGCAAGCGAAAAATAATGTCAAAGGTCTAAGGACGCTGTGTTACCTTCGGCAGTAACAATGATACTGCCCTTGGTAGAGCAGCAGCAATGTGGACGCAAAGAATTATCGCGCATGTTGTCTGTGAAGCAAGCCCTCTGTTGGTGGTCATTAGTGTTAGTGAGTGTCGTTCAAGTGCACTTTTGCTAGTGTGCTGCTTTCCTCTTGCCAATTTTAGATGGAAAATGCCTGCTACTTCTTCGATATACGGAGACTGGTAACTTTGGCACGGCAGCTTTTGCGTTGCATGGATAATGCCAATAGCTAGCGCTGTACAGAATGATTCGTAGAAGTTTTCTATCGTGCGCGGCACCCGACAATATATCACATATCTGCAGCTCTCTGCATGGAAGCATGCGTCAAGATGTAGCTCGCACACGGATAGCTGGCGTGGTTGCAGCTCTGCATTGTATTGAAGATTCAAAATCAGGTTGGGTACGGACAAGAGATCAAAATCAAATCGGCGTTTTCTTAGTTGACAGTGTGCGCTACGTTGCCTTCAATGCTCGGAAATAAGCACCGCAGCGGCTATTTATTCTTCCTTTTATATGGCTTTTGATATGAATCATTCCGTGCGTGTATACATTACTAAGTGCCTTCTACAGTGAAGCTTGCCATGCCGAAAGTACAAAAGCGTCACGCGTCCTTAAGACTAGATAATTGTGTCATTGCGCTGTTGTGTCCATGATTTATTCTCCAAACTCTACTAAGACACAAACGCTGGATGCTCGCGCGGCGTCACAGCTCCAAACGCCGCTACTGAGCTGTCACCAGCGTAAGGGAAAATGCCGAAAGCTTTGTAGAGTGGAACCCCGTGCTGTTTCATGAGAATGGATGAATGTTGTGTTGTGCAGTAAAAACGCGGAAGTATTTTGTGGGATGTTGTGCATGCAGACAGTGGCAACTTCCGGTTCACTGGAATTGATGAATCGTCTGTTACTCGATGAAGCCACTTGGCAACACTTCCAGCGGTACTTTCCTGGTTCATCTCACAGCACATATACTTAGCCTGCAGGAACTTTGTTGCACTAGATAACCAAACTTTCTACAACCTAGCATATATATATTAATAGTTCAAAAAACAAAATGTCTTTTTGTATGTAAAACTCGGCTCTTCAATAGTATGACCGGTACTGCTGGGACTTCGTCCACCGTGATATATGATACGCGAGCTGGGTTAAGATCGTTTGTCGTTCAATTTGCAGGGTTGTGCTTGTCAATGCTTTATCTCGGACTCATGGATGGAAATAGTGTAACTTTGCTTGCCTCATTCAACCATACTAAATTAAGCTGTGTCGCAGTAGCATGTTGACACCGATTGCAGCTGCCTGTCACTTGCTGAAGTGCTAGACTAGTCTGATGTAAAGCCGAGGCACATGCAAATTCGTTAATTGTAGTCGGCGAAAGTTCCGTGCGTAGGAATCATTGACATGACTGGCGTTTTAGCTGCAAATCGCACGGAGTGGCGTTGTTTCCTCTGCACGTTTTTCAGCTCGTGTTGTGTGTATGCGTGCTCGTGCTCTTCACATCTTTGCAAGACAAAGACAATAATTATTTAATGTTTCTCTTATTTTGCCAGCAGCGGATGGGCTGCGCAATGCTTGTCACGCACCTCAACAAGCAGTCTGCATCGTATTAGGGCGTGCTCTTTTCTGCTTCGCCGTTAAATGCCAACTCCAGTGATCTTAAACTCTTGTTCTTGTATGTATATGTGTTTCTGTTTGTGCGTTCGCGTTGGACACTTTTTGTACTTATGGATAATGCACAAAGTGAATACCCTCGCGTAGCAGCGGTACTGCGCCCATCGCAAGCCATATACCTCGTGAATCCAACATTAATATTTAGCCCATTAGTAACACCCGCTGTACAGCACCCCTCTTTTCAATGCACTTGAAACTTGCAGAAAGTAGAAACTTCATCGATGTATTTTGTCTTACCTTAGGCGATTTCAAGAGCTTCTCGTCGCTTTGGCCGAATTGGCAAATGTGGTTGAATGGAGTTCTCGCTGCTACGGAGATCTAGGCGCTTACGCATGAAGTGAGCGCTTGTCGAAAATTTCTATGTGCTTTGTTTCCCCGGTTCAGGCGGGCAGTTGGCTTTCGTCGCTACGTTGCATTTCTAACTACAAGCTTGAGCTATAGTTTCGCAGTGCGCTTGCATTTTGGCTCTTGTGGTTCAGCTCAGCCTTTTGTTTCTATATGGCATGAAACATATGAACTTTAAATCTTTTTTGTGGTCTTGTACTTCTGCCCATAGTTTTCTCCTTCACAAGCGGATTTTGGCATTTATGAAAGCCGAATTTGCTTCGCCGGAGCTGCAGTTTTGAACAGTTGTATGTTCTTGCGGTTGGCGTGCCCCTAGAAAGTAAGGGTTCTATTTCACTCAAAAGCCCAAGCATTGTAGGCCATGGCTGATGAGAAACGTGCGGTGTTTCAGGTGATATTTTTGGCATAGCATTGGGCACATTCAAGTGATTTGTAAGTAATTATGCCTTTAAACGCGCGTTTCGATGCCGCCGACCTCTGTCGGGCTCAGAGGAATCATGGATGAGTTTATCGTTGATGCAATAAAAGGGAAATCGCGCCTCTGTGTCATTGTTCCTGCGAGTTTGAAAAATTAAATGGGTCGTCTACGCTCATGAATATTCCGCCGTATAGCTTGGTAATGTGCGATGAGCTGAATAATGTTGGCTTTCATTTTGATTCGATTGTCAAATACTGTTGATTCTAGTATAATGCAGACTGCGGTGCATCCACGAGCAGGTTTATGTCGGAGTCATGTCGCATTTTTCATTAAATCTTACATCAGGTCCACAAGTCGATAAAACAAAAGTAATACTAGAATATTGTAGGGCACAACTGATCAAGTTTTGTCCCTCAGAGGTGTTTGCCGTGCTGGAGAATCGCGTCAGGCGTTGCCTATCAGTTATTTACGCTGTGTGCAAGAAGAATACAAAGGTCATGCACGTCATTTGCCAAAAAACAGGACTGGCTTTGATATTGTTTTGAAGTTGCAGAAATTCTTTCCTGTGGCATTAGCTTTTACTCTTCCAGTGCTTTTGCCTATGAAGTGTGTCGTAGTTGGCGTTGCTGCATTGCGAGTACTCGTACTGCCTCGACGAAGTTTTGTCGTCCTGCCTTGAATAGCAATTCAAGGCAGGACCACAATTTCTTCGTAGTTTGGAATGATTTACAGTGGTAATGAAAATATATCGCATGCAGCTCTAGGTGTTTGCTTGTTCTGTTTCTAGGTATAAAGTAGCGGGAAAATTCTGCGGATGGAATATTTTCAAGCCGTATCGCCCACTTGTCTGATCGCCTGCTTTGTCAGCCTCACTAAATCGATTTTCGTATCTGTTTTGCATTATATGTGCGGTTTCTTTAATATATCATTTTTGCATATCTGGCATGCGCCACTGGTGTCGCTTTTGCTTCCAACAAAAATGAACAGCGCCAACCTACTTTTCAATATAGCACCGGAGAGGCCTTTTAGAGCACGTCGCACGAATCTGAGGGAACATGAATATGATTAAAGCGTGAGGTGAATTTTTAGCATGCCTGTGGCGCATTCAATCTTCTCTGCATTCTGATGCAGCTACTTAAAGCACATTTGCAAGGCTACAGAAGGAGAACGCATCACACGTTTGATCCAGACATGAGCTGCAGCGGAAGCGTGTGAACTACTAGCCGAAGCTCTGGCGGATTAACAAAGAGTCTGCAGCGCCGTTAAGAACGTCAAGGTCTGTCCTGCAATAGGCAACGAAGCACAGTTCAGTTTCTGTTGAGAGTTCTTCATTAGCTGAATGGCTGCCAGGCAAAGTTGCAGAATCACACTTAGAGAAGCTCTTGCGTACATGCACAAGAAATACCACTGTGGTCAATAAGGCTCGCCAAGAAATGCACAGTGCGTACTTGCGCAAGGCGTGGATATTTCGAACAAAAGTCAGCACCTTCTTAAGACCTCCGTGCGCCAAGAGACCTTCACACAGAAATATAGCCACCGCGGGCGAAAACCTGGAGTAACTTATAAATTCGTCGAGAGCAAACAACTACAAGGTGCATAGGATTTGTATGCAGGGCCAAGACTCAAAACCATACTTCGATGGTTTCGTGTGAATACCCGCGAAACACAATCGGCTGCAATGCAGATGAAAGTTTTAGCCACGCCACTTCTAGGCCTCCTGTGTTGTCACACTGTTGACTGGGTGAGCCAGGTCACTTTCTCTGACGGTGTGCCTCTACTCCCAATGAATTCTTAATTGTTTCTTCGTCTTGTCTTTGATGACTTTTCTCGATGGTTTTCGGGGCGTTCTGTAGGTGCCCTGTGTTCGCTTATTTGCGTAAAGAACAGCCCGGGAACTTCTGGGACATATCTGTTTCAGAGCACACTCCCGAGTTTACGAGCACACAATGTTCTGCTTCCCTTATCAGGAGGCATCTTCGAAACCCAGTGCTCGAAGCGATGGTAAGGAAAACTTCTCAATAAAAGCCGTCTGACAGACAGAGGAGCAGTAAAGGAAATGTGCGAAACTAGAGCTTCAAGGCATTAATAGGTATTTACCGATATTTGTACGGCAAGATTTGATTAATACAACATTATGAGCTCAGAAAAGCAGAATTTTTGAAAAACTGCCGAATTGTAGTTGCCACTGGGAAATTTCAGCATTTTTCGAAATCATGCAACTTAGCATGGGTCGTGGCTTTGGAGAGTACAACAGAACGAGCAGCTTTCACTGCAGAAAGCGCTTTCAGAGTTAAGGATAAAACTGGCTCAGGAAAGTGCATTGCTGAATGAAGAAAGGATTTCACTGACGCTTTTCCATTTTTTTTGCCCGCACCAACTGCCATTTGCTCAGGCTTTTATTTCCTTGTTTCCAGGCGTTCTCAGGTCCTCCTTGGCATAATAGTTTTTTATTGCATGCTGCTACTTAAAACGTAGTAGCACAACCGGTGTGCTAGATTCATCTTCTCACCGACATGCTTTCAAAGTAATCGTCCCAATGGTGCGTAATGGCAGTGGGACCATGGTGGCTGCACAGCAGCATTAGCACCATCTACCAGTTCACTGTTCAATACCATGTTTTTTATATTTTTGAAAAGGACACTTTTATTTGTTCCAGTCTGAGTTCGCGTGTGCTACACGCATGAGAGCATTCGCATTCTGCGCTTTGATACCTGATTGAATACTTGTTGGAACGTCCATAAATTGATTTTAGCATACAACAAACAGTATACGTATCACCTGTGATTTACTTATCAAATTTGTTTTCAGTTTCGAGCATTCCCCGAATGCTCACATGCATAAGAAGTGCAGAAATGCAATGCTGCTCAATTGGAGAGGTCTTTACTTGGAAGGTGCATAATTCGGCAGAATTTACATGTATCAAAGGCAAGCCAAAAACGTCTTGCTTCTATAAGCTATCAAGGTGCCCTTGGAAATTTCTCCGTCAGCACAAACTAAGTTGAGCCAGGAGCCTGTCAACTTAGCGAGGGCAGAAAACTTCACAACATTTCTGTTCTCCTTTCCCCATTCTTGGTTCCAACCTCAATGAGATCTTCACATCCTTTTTCAAGTCTGCATTTATTGTTTCGCCGGCGGCAACGCTTGAAGAGCAGCGCGCGCATGCAAAAGTGCAGCGGAAATGAGTGTGAACCTGTAGTTGCACGCGTACACACTGTGCCTCAGCGCGAACATCGAAGCCGTAGAACGAAGTCATGTACACAAGAACACAGACACTGGGCATCCGACGCTGGATCAGTGATCTGACGCACTGGACAAACTTTAAAACAATACATGTATGCCTTATACCTCAGAGGAAAAATAAAGACTCATTTCAAGTAACAACAGGAACTAGGTAAAAGAAAACTTTAGACTGCAAATGGAATGAAAGATAACAGGTCGCAAAATTAAACTAAATTAAGCCGGAGTAGTCAAGTGTATATCTCGATAAAATTGATGCAAAATGAAGGCCATGATTAATTGCTAAATGTGGATATGATGAAACAAATACAAGGAAAGCGGGCAGCCTACCTTTAGTATACCGAGACAAATATAAGATAACCGGCCGAAGCAACGAGAAAAAGAGATCAACTGGCATAGCTGGGCTTTTAGACACATTTAGACGCAGAATAGATGGAGGAACGAACCAGAAGGAAGGGAAATGTTCAAGATATATACAAGTGCTAGTTATCTTTCTGAGCATGTGCGGTTGCGTGAACTAATTTGGCCAATGTTGAAGCCAAGTAAGCACATAGCAAGCAGATGCATAAATAACGATACTGATACATAAGGAAACAGACTTCTAGGCAGATAATTAGTGGGAGAAAACTTGACACAACGAGCTAGATTATCAGGCAAATAGACATCAGTAAAGGGAAGTAGAGAACACACGAGAAAGGCAGACTAGACTGAAAACAACCTAAGCAACTACTGCACGTATGAAAAACAAGATGAAAGTAGTTCGAAACGGGAATGCGTGCGCAGCTGGATAACGGAAGAGAAAAGTGGCATACGTGAACTGGAGCGTGCAACATTAGATCACACTATGTGAGGATCGCAGCGGTTTAGATAAAAAGAGAAGACCTTAGCAGAATGCATTGAAAGGTTGTTCTTTCATATACTAAAAGCATGTCATCTTTTTGTTACGATGGACAAAGCAGATCACGTACTCTCATGAGGATAGACATACAAAGCGACTTTTGGCGGTTGGGAGACATACCATGGCAGCCGCTACAATTAAGCGCTTAGTTGCAAACATACTGCATAAAGAAAAAAGAGCAACCGACCAACATCAGCGGACACAAGGAAACTGACACAGGACACCGGACACACAGCAGGAGACACCGCGAACGGCCACAACTTTCCAAATGGCAGTGATGCGGGCCAGCTTGAAGGAAAAGTAGAAAGAGGGATTCGTAGAGAGGGTAAGAAGACAAGAAGGAAAGGGAAGGCGTTTCGGAAGAGACCCACGGATCCTTCTGGTGGAGGGGCGAAGCTGTCGCACATGGCACCACAGTTTGCCACACCAATAACTTCTGATGGCTGTCACATTTCGAGCTATAGAGCTGGAGTTTAAATTAAAATTATTACTCGGGGAAGCATGGCCATCCTTGCAGACTAGGTCTAGGTTTCTCAGCAGGCAGGCATAGATTTGGTTTGGCTGCGTCACTGGTGGTTGCTTCGGGAGAAGCACCGAACAATGCTTATTACTGAATTGCTATGCTAAAGATTCATTAGATGTTTCTGATGCTAAACTTTCAATGTTTACCCATGTAGACAGCAAAGCACTTCCACAGAGGCTAGATTCAGGACGGCTATTAGACGTATGCTGCTGCCACGCAGCTGTACAACGCCAGAAGGTAGTCCACAGGCATTC
>NW_013652048.1:0-8984 GCF_000499385.1 Eimeria necatrix
GCTGCTGCTGCTGCTGCTGCTGCTGCTGCTGCTGCTGCTGCTGCTGCTGCTGCTGCTGCTAGGGCGTGAGGCCGAGGAGGCGCTTGCCCTCGTCGGAGAGGGTGCAGACGTGGGGCATGTCGCGGAACATCTGGTCGCAGTCGAAGCTGAAGCCGATGACCCACTTGTCGGGAAGTGAAAATCCGACGAAGTCCGCGGACTCGCCGTTGGAACGCGAAGTCCTCTTCAGAGTCAAAGTGGCTATGCGCACGCTGCGGGGCGCGAACTGCTGCAGGTACTTGCGGAGTTCGCAGAGGGTGAGTCCGGTGTCGATGATGTCTTCGACTACGAGCACGTCTTTGTCGCGGAGGCAGTGGAGGTCGTCGCTGACCACCTTCAGCCGCTGCGAACTCGCAGTCCCCACGCACGAACTCACCCGCAAATAGTGTTCGAAAAACGGCGGACAAGTCGCGTCTTCGTCGTAGAGACTCAGCTTCGCGAGGTGCTGAAACAGCACCGAGAAGAAGCTCCGCGAGCCCTTCAGCAGGCACAGGCAGTGCAGCTCCTTGTTCCGGTACACCCGCCGGATGTCGTACGCCTGCACGCGCCCCAAATGCAAAAACAAACTCTCAAGTTTCAAAATTTACTCAAATTCGCGAAAAAATAAACGAAAACTGCGCGAATCGCGGAAACTGCGCGCGCGCTCCGGTGTACGTACACCGCGCAATCGACACCAAACCGCGCAACCGCCGCCCGTCGCCCCCCAACGCCACTTTTCATCACTCACCATTTTTTCCACGCGGTCCATCAGCAGCCCGTTGGGAATTATGATGTTCTCCACGTACTTGTGGTACTGCTTGGGCAGCAGCAAGTCGTCAGGGCTGTATCGAACATCATCGCCGATGAAGATCGGGGGGCTCCCCAGCGCGGCTTCTCTGCGAACAGCAGCCCGCCAGAAACAAAAATTCAAACCACATCTTCCAAACTGCAAAAACTAAACCCACACTCGCCAGTCACAGCCTTCTGGCCAGCCTGTGGGGCCGCAGACAACCCCAGCAACGCGAGCACTGAGCAGCAACCCGCGCAGGCTCACTTCTCCATTTTAGGGGGAACTCGGGTGCAAAAAAGACGCGAACTCGACCAAAAAGAGCACACTGAGGAATTAAAAACTTTAAATGAAGAAGACAAACCCGCGCGACAGCCTCTTCGCCCCCTCCGACGCAGTTCTGACCCCACGGGTGATGAACGGGGTGCAGAAGGCTGGGTTGCGGTGTCGAGCACACAAGTGCACTGCGCCCCCAGGCCCCTCTCCCTTTCAAATGGCTAATTATAAATATAATTTTGCATTTTAAATGTCCTTTTGGAGGGTCTAGAGGGGCTTTTCCGCAGACTCTCCAGTTTCTGCCTAACTCCACTGCCCAGCACCTGCATGCGCCCTCGCAGCAACTCCTAGAGCTGATTTCAGTAGCAGCAGAGCTTCCCTGGGGCTCCTAAGAAACTAAACTTTTATTACTTCTCCACCCTCTCGCGGTGAAGTCCAAAGAAGGGCCCCGAGGGGCTGCAGACACCTCTAAGTTGAAGTGCTGGCAGCACTTGGGGAAACTCCCGGGGGTTTGCATTGAAAGAAAGGCCGGCGAGGGTCTTGGGCAAAAACTGCTGGCCAAAATAAACTCCTTTTTAACTCAAGACCCCCCCGGGGGCCCCCACAGGGACTGCGGGCCTGGGGCCCCGCGGGGGCAGGCTGGGTCTTGGGAAGAACAGTCTGGGGCCCCTGGGGCCCCTGGGGCCCCTTGGGGGGGGGCTTTATTGTCTTAGGCAAAATAGGCCCCACACTTGCACTCAGGCCAGCTCCAAGAGGAGCCCTTGGGGGCCCTAGTGGGAGTGTGGGGAGCTGCTTTAGGCAGCTTAAGTGGGGCCAAAGTGACTTCAAAAAGGCAACTTTTGGGTCTTTATTTCCAGTTTTGACTCCGAGAAGAGTTTGTCGAGAGTTTTGAGTTTGGGGCTGCGCTGTGGGCACTTGGCTGTGGACTTGTGTGGCTGGCGTGGCCTCGCCGCCACTCAAAGAACTCTATGGGAACTTCTACTCATGCTAATTAGCTTAGCAATTAATGTACTCGGATTAATATAATTAATGTACTCTGATTAATATAATTAATGTACTCTGATTAATATACTCAGAATTAGAGGGCACTGAAGGCCTCTTGCAAGTGAGGAAGGCCACAAAGAGCTCCACACAGTTCACATCCCCCTATAGCCCAGAATGAATCCTTTCTTCTGCTCTTTGTGCAACAAGAAGGTGAACTTCGGAGGTTATATATGAGAGAATACAAGTTTATTCTGCAAAATAATTACATGAAGGTGAACTTCAGAGGTTATATATGAGAGAATGCAAGTTTATTCTGCAAAATAATTACATGAAGGTGAACTTCAGAGGTTATATATGAGAGAATGCAAGTTTATTCTGCAAAATAATTACATGAAGGTGAACTTCGGAGGTTATATATGAGAGAATGCAAGTTTATTCTGCAAAATAATTGCATGAAGGTGAACTTCGGAGGTTATATATGAGAGAATACAAGTATATTCTGCAAAATAATTACTAGAAGGTGAACTTTGGAGGTTATATATGAGAGAATACAAGTAAATTCTGCAAAATAGTTGAAGTTCACATCGAAAAGCAAAGCTTTTGCGGCTAATGGGACTCTGTGAAGTCCAGAACTAGGCTGGGCAAACGATCCTTTCAAGGACTTCATAGGTAGTGAGGACTATGTACCCCGGGCTCAGAATTCAAAGTTTTTGTTTCTTGCATAGCTGGTTATGAAGAGCCACTTTGGATCCAAGCTGAGCTTATCGCAGCACAAGTGGTTGCTGTTCCTGGACTGTGCATAGTGAACGGCCCCAAGTTTCTAAACAGCAGCTCAGAATGAAGCAAAGTCAGAAGAGTCCCACGATAATGGGTAACTTCAAGAACTGTGTGGAGCTCCGCAGCGGGAGCGCCATGCGAGCAACTGGAAAGCCTGCACTAGAGAAGCCCAAAGAACATTTAGACCATTAAAAGCAGCCCAAAGAACATTTAGACCATTAAAAGCATATCCTTTAGAGCAGCCGGAGATGTGGGGCAGAGCTCAACAATGTCGCACGAGCCTAGCCCAAAACGGTGCAGCACTTAGTGTTCTGCGCATGCAGCATTATTAGAAAGTTCACACCTAAAAAGCCCAGCTGCTGCAGCAGACTTCACAGGGCGTCTTTGGCTGAAGTCCAGCGGTAGAGGCTGGATGTGCCACCAAAACAGCACACGGGGGCAAACAAAGCGAGGAACACCGGCGAAGAGAAAGAGAGATTCCATTCCTTGCTTTGGAAGGGTCTATCTGGCCTCCTCTGCCATTTTTGGGAAGGAAAGTGTTAAGTACAGAGAAGGCTAATCATGTACTAGTGAGGCGAAGCCTTGATCACTACAAAATCAGCTGCAGAACTTATATGAAGTGCACGGCCAGGCTGCTGCACTCCCGGACTTGTGCAACTGTTGCACAGCTGCTGCTCATGCGCATATTTTTCAGCAAGCCAGTGTTGAAGGGAACTCCAACGATTGCTGCTAAAGGAACAACCCCTACAAAATGCAAGCGCATGGAAATTCAGCAAGACTAAATAGGAGAGCACCACGAGGTTCTCAAGGGCACCCCAGGAGAATTAGGATGCGCTAATATAGGAGTAGAACAGAGGCTATGTGACCAAACTGGATCCGGCGTGCTGTGCTGCATGTACCTCGAGAATATCATAAACAAGAGTGGCTGGTGGCTGTTGTAGCACTGGTTTCATTGTCACTTCTGCAAAGGAAAGCAAAGGAACGTGCTGGAAGAGTTAGTCAAAATCCACTGAAGGGGAAGTTGGGAAAAGTTAACAGCGGTGTTTGCAGCCCCAGGGGGAAAAGGTGTGGCCATGCAAGATAATGAATACTGTATGCACAGCCATGTGGGAGAAGGAAGTGAAATTTCTGTCACGTATTCACAACTGCTGTCAGCCACTAATGGCGCACTGCAACAAAGACCACCAACTTAGTGCAAACGCTGCCTGCAGCACAAACAAAAGCAATATTTCTTTCTCGGCGCTCCGATGTGCTTGCGGGGGGTTACAGCTCCAGTGCTCTTGGCAGCCCCAATCCCTGAGGCTGGTTGAACAGCACACCAGGCCTTACCACCAAAAGACTAAATTCCTTTGCGCTTCTACTCATTCGATTTATCTTGCCAATTAACAGACTCAGAATTATATGACCCTGAAGGCGTTTTCTGGACTATTCCATAGAGCTGCACACAACACCATTTGACACTGAGGGCGTTTTTTGGGCTGTTCTACAGTGCTGCGCACAACAGTGGGAGTCCGTGCTGCGTAGTTTGGGCAGTAGTGTCCAACTTGATTGATTGGCCACGTCTGTGTAGCTGCTTTCATACTGGCGGATCGCACATCATTATTGTGAATACATCTCAGGGTGCGTCAACCCCCGTAAGAACGCGCCCAGTATGTCGAAGACCGCGACGTTGCATGCTGGCTGCAGGGTAATCCAAAAGGCAGTGTGCCGTACTCGAGAAAGTCTCTTTGATAACATCACAAAGGCATACTCCTTGCGATCTGACTTTTCGATTCAGTTGGCGCCCACGACAAAAACCTGCATTGTACTTTCAATACAGCGACCAGAGAAGCTGTGTGAAGGGCGGTTTTTGTTGCTTACCCGTAAACAGCACATGCCACGCTGGAAAACGTGACTACTGCCCACATCAAAAAATGAAATTTGACCCCAAACCCTTGCAGAGTCACCTGATGGCAAGGCATGTGCAGGCACAACGGCTGAGGTGGCTGTGATACTCTAAGCGCACGCTTCACGTGGAGCAAGATGCATGAAAGAGCAAACAAAAGATGGCGATTAGAATGATGAGGAGATGTCCTTTGAGGACCACATAGTTGTGCCTGGCAAGTTTCCAGCGAAATTGGTAGTATACGAAGCCACCCGCCAAGGCCCATGACAAAGTTTGGCATTTCCATCTGGTTGCGAAGAGCATTTCTTCGTAATACCCATGTAACATGGCCAAGAATTCGCGCAGCAAGGGCACCACAAGCTTTCAAGTTTCCGTGTGAGCACGGTAAACCGGGCATGCTACAGTGACAGGCTTTACCCGTTGTCGCATCAGCCGCTGACAAGCTTCATCGCGGCTTCGAGTGGCGGCTTCCCACAGCCAGCACACTCTCACGGGAATGCTTGCCTCGGAACGAGGCAGGTATGCTGTGTTCTGAGGCAGCTAGCTAGGCACGAGGTAGGTTTGCTGTGTTCTGAGGCAGCTAAGTACCTTTTGTGGGTCGCGCGTCCCGCCTGTTGCTGCTGACATCTATTTTCGGCACTTACAGGTGGCAGCTGATAGTCAAGGTGACGCTCCTAGCTGTTGACTCCATCACAAGCGCGGAGTCTGAAGTAATGATTGCTCAGACCCCGACAATCCGGGGAATAAAGCGCGAGTTGACGCACCGCACTTGGAGAGCAGATAGGCGGCTTTTATAGATGCATGTTCTACTACTGTAAACTAGTTGACGATTGCCTAGAAAGTGGCTGTGTCAGTGAGCCAAGCTAGCAGATAGACTGCGTAAGCCAACATGAGTGGTAGACACCCTTCCAACACAGTTGAAAAGGGGAAAAAAACCATTATTGCAACGAACAGACCCGTTTGCTGCCAAATAGTGATACGTTGAAAGGCAGTAAACTGAGTGACCAAGGACTGTTTGGCTGGCAGAAAGTGTCAATTGCTGAGCGGTCTTAGTGGTATTTGCAGCGGGACCGTTCGTGATGCTTCTCCAAGGCGAGAGTCTCCGCCAAGATGTCTGTCCTAATGCGCCGACTGAGGAATAAAGAATGCTCAATGCGTTCACTATTAATGCGTTTTTAAGCCTTCAAGTGCATTATTAATTGACATTTTGCCCAGGTCCATCACAGGTTCGACGGGTCCCCTCGTTCCATGGTTTTGTTGGAGGCAGTCATCCTTTTCCTTTTGTTTGAAGAATAACGCTTACACTACTTTGGCTAAGGGCGGGGTTGATTTATACCGAAGCGCTCACAGCCTTTCTAAAGTGCTGCCCGCCTTGGTTTCTGGCGGTGTCTGGCTGCTGTGGGGACTCCGTCTGGGGATCTTGCACAACACTGGAGATGAGTAAAGGCATTGTTTGGGAAATATTCGTGAGACACTTAAAGCGCAAGCAAGACGCAGCGTTTTCTTAGCTGAGCAGCGATCTGCAGCTCTGCAGCAAACGCAGGCGCAGGCCGGGCACGGAAACTTGGCGCTGCAGGAGCAGCAATATGCTGGATAAAAACTTGGAGAGACGACGGATATGCATATGTAGAGGGATTTGCAGACAAATCATTCAAGAATATGAACTTGAACGAAGGAATCTGCGTCCCGCGTCGTGACCTGGAGGTCGCCGTGGAGCCGCGCGACCGGCCGGTGTGTTACCCCGGAGCTAACAAAAATTTGAACCAAATATTGGACAAGTTGTGGGTTTTACTAACCAGTTCAGTGGGCTGTTTTACGAGGAGCCCCCGAGAGAGTACTGTGGCTAAGGTAGGCCAGCGCCCGCAGCCCAGTTTGAAACCCGACATTGTGCCTTGTTGGCACAAGGGTCTCGGCAGCTTCCTGCATTAGATGGGTACAAAGCACATTTCTTTCTCATTATCTCTTTTTATTAGGTTTTGTTGCATTTTTCTCCAAGTTCCAAGCTCCCTGCAACGCAGGGCACTACGTCAGCGCCCACCGCCCGCTTTGAAAAGCCCGGTTACATGCACGTTCTGGAGAGTTGCTGAGCCGTTTCTTCGCGTTTCCGAGCCGCAGTTCAGTTTGAGAACCGAAGACTTCCTCTAATCTTGCCAACTGCGGCTGCGGCGTCTCGGCTGCGGCCCTGCAGCTGTCCCATTGGCCGCCGGATGTGCAGCAGCAGCAGCAGCTTCGCGTTTCCGTCTTCAAGACTGTGTCCGCCGCAGCCGCTGCCTCCCAATTGACTTCGCAGTTGGCCCGGGCCTCCGAGTCGCGGGCTGTGGCTGCCAGCGGCCGCCTTGGAAGCCGACAGCAGCAGCAGCAGCAGCAGCAGCACTTCGCCTCTATGAAGAAACGGAAGGCCACCGAGGACCCCCCTTCGCAGCCAGACCCCCAGGGCCCCGCCCCTGGGGAGTTCGGCGAGGGGGAGGACCCCAACAAGCCAGTGCGGATATACACGGACGGTGAGTTCGCCCGGGCCGGCTCAGGGGGCCCCCGGGGCCCCCCTTGTTTGGGTGTGGCGCAGGGGTGTACGACCTGCTGCACCTGGGGCACATGCGGCAGCTGGAGCAGGCGAAGAAGATGTTCAAACATGTTTATTTGATGGCTGGAGTGGCCTCGGACGAAGAGACGCACCGGCTGAAGGGCCAAACTGTGCAGAGTCTCGAAGAACGCGCGGAGACTCTTCGCCACATAAAATGGGTCGACGAAGTCATCGCGCCCTGCCCCTGGATCATCACTCCCGAGTTCGTCGAGAAGCACCGCATAGACTACGTCGGTGAGCAGCAGCCCCTGCAGCAGCAGCAGCAGCAGCAGCAGCTGCTGCTGCTGCTGCTGCTGCTGCTGCTGCTGCTGGCCTGCTGCTGCTGCCCCAGCGGCCCGCGCTGCCCCAGCGGGCTGCCGGCGCCTACAGCGAGAGCTGCTGGCTGCGCGCTCTTGCCTCCGGGCGGCGCTGCTGCAGCAGCAGCTGCAGCAGCAACTGCAGCAGCAACTGCAGCAGCAGCAGCAGCAGCAGCGTAGAGTGTGTGGGTGCTGCTGCTGCGCAGCGCACGACGCGGAGCCGTACTCTGCAGTGCAGAAGTGCAAAGAGAAAAAAAAAGATGACAGAAAAAGGCGGAAGAACAGCAGCCCTGCAGAGGCTGAGAGCGGGGACATCTACGGGTGGCTGAAGAGCAGCGTGGGCTTTTGCTGCTGCTGCTGCTGCTGCTGGCGGCCGCTGCGCTGCTGCTGCTCCTGCTGCTGCCACCTGCTGCTGCTGCTGCTGCTGCGCTTTCTGCTGCAGAACAAGTTCAGGGCCACCGTCAGGACTCAGGGAGTTTCCACCACTGACATCATCGTCCGCATTCTCCAGAACTACGAGGACTACGTCGACAGGTCCGGCTCTAGCAGCAGCAGCAGCAGCAGCAGCAGCAGCAGCAGCAGCAGCAGCTGTTGAGCTCTTTGGCTGCGGCTGCTGCGCATGCAACGCAGGTCTCTCTCTCGAGGAGTGAAGCCCAAAGACATGAACATTGGCTACACAAAAGCCAACGCAATTAAGGTCCGCAGGGGCCCCTCTAACCCTATTCCTAAGGGCCCCTAACACCCTTCGGGGCCCCCGGGGGCCCCCCGGGGGGCCCCCGGGGGCCCCCTGGGGCCCCCGGGGGCTTCTTAAGGCCCCTAGGGCCTCCTAGGGCCCCCTAAGAATCCTTGGGGCCCCTTAAAGCCTGCTACACCCCCCTGGGGCCCCTAGGGCCCCGTGGGGCCTCGTAAGGCCTCTGGGGCCCCTGAGGGGGCCCCTTGGGGCCCAAAGAGCCCGCTGGGGCCCCCCGGGGCCCCCCGGGGCCCCTCGCGCTGCTGCTGCTTCAGCAGCAGATGTGGCCGCGGGTTTGGATGTTTGCAGATGAAGAAAAACATGCAAAGGTGGGGCGAGAAGGTCTCCGACGAACTGACCAAAGTGACGCTGACTGACCGGCCGCTGGTGAGTCCAGCACCCCAAAAAGGGCCCCTCCTCAGGGCCCCCAGGGGGCCCCAGGGGGCCCCAGGGGCCCCCCTCAGAAACCCAGCGGGGGCCGCACTAGGGGGCCCCCAGGGGGCCCCTAGTGCGGCCCCCCGGGGCCCCCAGGGGCCCCCCGGGAGCCCCCTTGGCCCCTCCGGGAGCCAGCAGAGGGCCCCTGGCAGCCAGACCCCAGGGGGCCCCCCGGGGCCCCCCAGGCCCCCCCCGGCTTCCCCCGGGGCCCCCCG
>NW_013652049.1:0-7940 GCF_000499385.1 Eimeria necatrix
ATAATATATATATATATATACATAGAGAGATATGCTTTCATCCACATATGAACTGTTATGTATATAGATATATGTAAACTATATTATATGCATGCTATATTATATGTATATATATTATATACATTTATATATACGTACCATATTATATATGTGCTGTATTATATTATATATATATATAATATGTATATGTGTATGCCTACACAGATGAAGTCACTATTTTATGTGCAGTTCGAGACCAAATGTGCTGCTGCTGCAGTTGCTGTTGCAGCAGCAGCTGCAGCAGCTGTTGCAACGCGATGTGTCGGGTTTTCAAGTTTTATTTTTACGGCATGACCTTCGGACTACTACTTTGTTGCATTAAATGTTGTCTTAAATATATTAATAACATATTTTAAAATATATTTTATGTTAATAATATGTAAAAATGCATTCTGTGCATGCACGACATGCACACAGACAGCCTGCGCAGATGCAGCAAACTGCCTGTACATACACCACAAATATGAACAAATATAGCCTCCAAAGAGCGGAAAAAAAGCGGAAAGATGAATTAATTAATTAATTAAATCCAAATAAACAAAAACTGGAGGAAAAAACGGTGAAAATCCCACTTTTGCATCGTGTAAGCTGCCTGCGTCACGTGCTGCAGCCGGTGCAGCACCAAAAAGGTCCTTGCGGCGCTCTGCAGCAGCAAACGGCTTTGGTCTTCTCTTATGCCTTTTCGGACAGTTTCAAATCTGAAAAAAAGAAAAAAGAAATAAAACCATTTCAACAAAATCAGACACAGTTCCTGCATTCTCGGAGAATGAGGAGCTTGTAAAGAAACATTTAAAAGATCTAATTGAAAAGATTCTTTTCAATTTCGAATTTGCAAAGAAAGATCTATTTTTATGCTGTATAACCTGCATGCGTGTTTATATATTTGCAACTGCGCTGAAAATGCGAATTCCAGAAATGCGAAATGCCCATTTTTATTTTTGAATTTAACAGAATGCATGCAGATGAATAAACAAAGAAAATATAAATAAATAATTATAATATATTTGTTTAAATATATCTCCCGAAGGTCTTCAAATAAGTCAAAACCAGCAAAAGGAACAAAAAGACCTTCTTTTGATTTCTTTTTCATTTTTTATTTTTCCCCTTTTAAATTAACCTACAGCGTCGCGTGTTTGGTGTAAAAGGGGCTTCGGCGCACCCTGTAACCCCTCCAGTGTCTCTGCAGCACGCCAGATAAACCCTAAACCCTAAACCCTAAACCCTAAACCCTGACTGGGACCCCGTGGATGGCTCTTTTCAAATGCGCTCTTTCGCTGCTGTGCGCCACTTGCCCCTACATTTGCCTCAATTATTTATTATTTATTTATTTATTTATTTATTATTAATTTATTATTATTATTCTTTTCTGTTTATTGACTGTCTTCACCTGTATGACTATTGCGTAGGGCGTGAGGTACTTCATGAGCGCGAGCCTCAGGCGGGCGACATAGCCTCTCCAGAGGGTTTGGATTTTAACTGCAGCTTCATTTTCTTTTTTTTCTCTTTTTAAATCATTTAAAATGCGTTTTGCTTTTATTATTTTGTACAAACCCTGAATAACAGCCGCGGCTTTCTGTTCTTTCCGGTGGTGAGCGACGCGCCGCCACCGCAGGCCGCTCACGCCAGCGAGGGTGATCTGAGCGAAAAAACCCTCAAAAACTCCGAAATTTATTTATTTATTTATTTATTTTTTATAATTATTTACAATTTTAGTGTTTTTTGCCACTTTTAGCGGTGAATAAATGGTGGATCGACGCCCCCCCAGTCAATGCACCCGCAGGATTGCAGAAACAGCGGCGACGCAGCGAAACTGAGAAGCCTCTGAAGGGGTTTAGGGTTTAGGGTTTGAGCAGCTCTAAACCCTAAACCCTAAACCATCAGCTCCGAATGAAGACAATACTTTCAGGCCCTTGAGAGCCCGTAAAAGCCAACACAGGAAATTCATATACTATTTAAAAAAAACAACCGCGGCACAAACGACAAATCTAGGGTTTAGGGTTTAGGGTTTAGGGTTTAGGGTTTTTCGCTTATTCACCTTGCGCGTTTCTCTCATCAATTTTCCCATCTTTGCCTTTCGAATGATTGCAGCTGTTCTGCAGAACGCCACGAAAAAATAAGGCAACCCAAGGGTCTAGGGTTTAGGATCTAGGGTTTAGGGTTTAGGGATTAGGGTTTGGGGTTTAGGGCTTTTCACTCACTGTTTGCGTGCTCTGCACCCTCTGTACATCTTTTGTATTTGAATTGCAGCCAGTGTGCGGCGCTGCTGGAACCTGAAGAGCTCAGACACAAAACACGAGGGTTTAGGGTTTAGGGTTTAGGGTTTAGGGATTTTGAGTCCCTGGCTGCAAGACTTCCACATTCTGCAAACAAATTAGGAATAGCTTGAAATTCATGCAAATTATGTTTCCGACAGATTTTATTTGCTGCTGCTGCTGCTGCTGCTGCTGTCTATTTAGCAGCAAGTGCTGCTGCGAACAAATGCAGCGGCACAAACTCTAAAGACAGCAGCAGCACCAACAGCTGCAGCAGAAACAGCAGCAGCGACTGCAACAGCAGCAGCTGCTGCCGCTGCAGCAGCAGCAGAAAGCAGCAGCAGCAACCGCAGCAGCAGCAGCTGCTGCCGCAGCAGCAGCAGCAGCAGCAGCAGCAGCAGCAAAGAACTCACAGGCAGAGTTTCATGGTGGCAACAGCTCCTAAGAAAGTTCTCAAAAGTTCAATTTTTTTAAATTGATCTTTTCTAATTTGGTAGCGGCGCATTAAAGACTGCAGCCGAACAACTCGCGAGGCGAACTGGAGGTATAGCCTGCAAGAAGCAACGCGCACCAAACCCTAAACCCTAAACCCTAAACCCTAAACCCTAAACCCTAAACCCTAAACCCTACACAGTCCCTGCGCAGTTAGATCCACTCTAGCCCCTGCTAGGACGAGCGGGGATTCCAAACCCCCGGCTAAAAGCGACTCGCTGGCCCCCCGAAACCCCAAACCCTAAACCCTAAACCCTAAACCCTCGGGCGACCGTGAGGCCTGGCGGCCTGGTTTTAGCGCTGGAGGCAGCGCCGGGAAACCCCTAAACCCTAAACCCTAAACCCTAAACCCTAGGGCTCACGTGCGGGCCTTGGCGGCTCTGTAGATGGACTGGAGATTCACAATCAGGGGCTTCAAGTTGGCCATTGCAGACCGGAAATACTGGTCTATTACTAACCACCCTTTTTTCCGCAAAAAGATTTTACTTGACCCCATTTGGTATTCTTCTTTGGGAACTCCCAGGCGCTCCAACATCGTCAGAGTCGCAGTCTTGTCGTCGCCTCCCTCCTGCCCACAAACCCCAAACCCTAAACCCTAAACCCTAAACCCTAAACCCTAGACGCTAAACCCTAAACCCTCCTACGTGCTGGGACTCGCTCCCAAGCCCGCACGGGCCTGTCCGAGGAGGCAAGCCCTTTGAGGGGAGAGCAGACCACAGCTAGCCACCTGTATAGCTAGCTAGCTCTCCAGCTAGCTAGCTCTCCAGCTAGCTAGATCGGCAGCTAGCTAGCTAGCCAGCCAGCTATGGGTTCCTCACTGGCTAGCTAGCTTTTCGCCCACTCACGCCACTTACGACTCCCCGAGCTAGCTGACTAATTCGCTAGCTAGCTCGGCAGCTAGCTAGACAGCTAGCTAGCTAGCTAGCTCGGCAGCTAACTAGCTAGCTTGACAGATCTGCTAGCTAGCTTGATGGCTAGATAGCTAGTCCGGCAGATAGATAACCAGCTCGGCAGCTAGATAGCTAGCCAGGCAGCTAGCTAGGCATCTCACTCGACAGCTAGGTAGCTAGCTGAGCAGCTAGCAGCTATCTACGCAGCTAGCCAGGCAGCTAGCTAGGCAGCTATCTACGCCGCTAGCTTGGCAGCTAGCGAGGCAGCTAGCTAGGCAGCTAGCTGGGCAGCTAGCTAGGCATCTAGCCAGGCAGCTAGCGAGGCAGCTAGCTAGGCAGCTAGCTCAGCAGCTAGCTAGGCAGCTAGCTAGGCAGCTAGCCAGGCAGCTAGCCAGGCAGCTAGCCAGGCAGCTAGCCAGGCAGCTAGCGAGGCAGCTAGCGAGGCAGCTAGCCAGGCAGCTAGCCAGGGAGCTCACGAGCTTGGCCCCGAGGACCTTGAGGAGAATGTTGTTGTCTGCGACGAAGTCCGCGAAAGAAGCTCTGTAGGCAAAGCCCTTGTGAATAATTGCAACAGCTTCCAAAACAGAAAGACTGATGAGCTGCCCCAAAGTGTTTTCAGTTTCGAACACCCGCGGCTTCTTCACTTGGTTCGGCTTTATGCATCTGCAGCAGCAGCACACGCAGCAGCAGCAGCAGCAGCAGCAGCAGCTGCTGCAGCAGACGCCCACCATCGCGGCCGCGGTCCAGCTGCGCCGAACTGCTACCGAGGCAGCTTCTTAGCTAGCTAGCTAGCTAGCTAGCTAGCTAGCTAGCGTAGCTCTATGGCTCTCTGGCTCCCTAGCTCGTTCGCTAGCTAGCCGGGTAGAAAGGCAGCGAGCCCAGCCAGCCAGCCAGCAGCCAGCTAGCTAGCTAGCCAACCGATTCGCTCGCTCTCTAGCTAGCTAGCTCTCTAGCTAGCTAGCTAGCTAGCTCTCTAGCTAGCACTCCAACTTGCTCTTCAGCTGTCTAGCTCTCTCTCTAGCTAGCTAGTTCTCTAGCCAGCCAGCTGGCTAGCTAGCTAGCTAGCCAGCTGGCTAGCTAGATGGCTGGCTAGCTAGCTGGGTAGCTAGCTGGGTAGCTAGCTAGCTAGGTAGCGGGGGCTTGCCTGCAGAAGTGGGCCCTGGAGGCCTTGAGAGTGGCCATGAGGTTGTTCATGGACTGCTGGAACTTGGAGCCCACGAACTTGCCCTTCATGTTTTTGGAGTCGGGAACTTCGACTGCGGCGAAGGCCTTTTTGAGGGCCGAGTTGGAGGCCTCTTTGAAGGCAGCTATCAACTCGTTCGGCAGCCTGAGACGCAGCAGCAAAGCCAACGCCTCCTGCTGCTGCTGCTGCTGCTGCTGCTGCTGCTGCTGCTGCTGCTGCTGCTGCTGGGGATGATGCTGCTGCTGCTGCTGCTGGTGATGATGCTGGGGAGGCGTGGTGCGGAAGGCTGCTGCTGCTGCTAATGCTGCTGGTGGTGCCTGGTGCGCGCTGCTGCTGCTGCTGCTGCTGCTGCTGCTGCTGCTGCCTGATGCAGTCTGCTGCTGCTGACTGCTGCACTATCTGTGCTAAAATAAATATATATTTGTAATTTATTTACATTTATTTAGTTAAATCATTTAATGGATTTAGAGGATTTTCTCATCAGAGGGTTCATATTTCTTTTGGCATTTTGGCAAATGCAAATTCGCAAGTTGTGCATGCAAGTGAATCTGAACAAAACATTTATTGTTTTAAAAAACAAAAATAAAATAATTCCAAATGTAATTTAATTCAATTAAAGTTCAAATCTAAAATAATTCCAAATGTAATTTAATTCAATTAAAGTTCAAATCTTCGAAATTGTTTCCTGAAATACTTTAAAACGAAAAAAATGTTTCTAAATGCAAACTAATTCATTTATAAAGTTCTAATCTTTGAAATTGTTACATGCAATGATTCAAAACAAATAAAAGAATTCTAAATGCAAATTAATTCATTTATAAAGTTCTAATCTTTGAAATTGTTCCATGAAATGATTCAAAACAAATAAAATAGTTCTAAATGCAATTGAATTCATTTAAAGTTTTAATCTTTGAAATTGTTTTCTGAAATACTTCAAAACAAAATAAAATAGTTCTAAATGCAATTCAATTTATTTAAAGTTTTAATCTTTGAAATTGTTTTCTGAAATACCTCATTTTGTTCTTTGGCACAAACTCAGTAGTGGTGTACAGCACTGGGGCCGCAGTGTGCAAAACCCTAAAAGTTAATCTTGCGTCGCCTTTGGGGGTTTCGTAATTAGGGTTTTTGATGTTTTTGTGACAAGCAGCAGTGAAGGACTCGCTGGTTCCTGCGGCCAAACAGCAGCAAAACCCTCTTTTAGGGTTTAGGGTTTAGGGTTTAGGGTTTAGGTTGGGGTTTCAGGCGCATGAGGCAAGTAGCAGTGAACGACTCGCTGATTCGTGCAGCCAAGCAGAAGCAAAAGGCCCTGTTTAGGTTGGGGTTTCAGGCGCATGAGGCAAGTAGCAGTGAACGACTCGCTGATTCGTGCAGCCAAGCAGAAGCAAAAGGCCCTTTTAGGGTTTAGGGTTTAGAACTTAGGTTAGGGTTTATGCTGCGCCTCCAGGGTTTAGGGTTTAGGGTTTAGGGTTTAGGGCTTCGGGCAAACCCTTAAAAAGCGCAATTTAGTTAATTTAATTGGGAATTGAAGTGGAAACAGAAAAAGCAAAACACAAGACAAGAAGCAGCAAGGGGGATTTCAGGTGTATAGGCAGCTCAAACTAAGTCAGACTCAGAAAACCGCAGGACATTTTGCATTTATTTCCAATTTTAGATTTATTAATTATTTATTTTATGATTAATTGATTAATTGGAGTCATATTTGCACCTGTTTGCAACAAACACTGTTCTTCCAAAAAGGCGAAAATGCCCAAAAGCGCAATTTAGTTAATTTAATTGGGAATTGAAGTGGAAACAGAAAAAGCAAAACACAAGACAAGAAGCAGCAAGGGGGATTTCAGGTGTATAGGCAGCTCAAACTAAGTCAGACTCAGAAAACCGCAGGACATTTTGCATTTATTTCCAATTTTAGATTTATTAATTATTTATTTTATGATTAATTGATTAATTGGAGTCATATTTGCACCTGTTTGCAACAAACACTGTTCTTCCAAAAAGGCGAAAATGCCCGCCTTGGGCTTGTCAAAAACTTCCAAGACAGAAGCATTATCGGAGTAGACAATCATGGAGTGGTCTATGCCCTCCGCCTCATATTCCGCTTTCTGAAACCCACGCGCAGCTCAAACCCTAAACCCTAAACCCTAAACCCTAAACCCTAAACCCTAAGCCTAGGCAGGTGCCGCAAGCCCCAGCTCCCAACCCACGCAGCAAGCCCTAAACCCTAAACCCTAGTCAGGGCCTCAAGCCCTAAGTCCTCAAATGAAGCACTAAACCCGAGATGATAAACCCTAGTTCAAGCCCTCAATCCCTAAACCCTCAAACGAGGTACTAAACCCTAAACCCCAGGCCCCTACACCGAAACCCTAGGCAAAGCAGCGGCAGAAAAGCTGGAAGATTCTTCATGCTCCTAAACCCTGAATGAGAGTTTTGGAGCTCCTTAGGTTCCTCGTTGCAAGCCCTGCGGAGTTGCGGGTGTAGGGTTTAGGGTTTAGGGTTTAGGGTTTAGGGTTTAGGGTTTAGGGCTTAGGGTTTGGCACCTCTGCCTGGAAAACTTGCTGAATGAAGAACTAAACCCTCAAACGAGGTACTAAACCCTAAACCCCAGGCCCCTACACCGAAACCCTAGGCAAAGCAGCGGCAGAAAAGCTGGAAGATTCTTCATGCTCCTAAACCCTGAATGAGAGTTTTGGAGCTCCTTAGGTTCCTCGTTGCAAGCCCTGCGGAGTTGCGGGTGTAGGGTTTAGGGTTTAGGGTTTAGGGTTTAGGGCGTAGGGTTTGGCACCTCTGCCTGGAAAACTTGCTGAATGAAAAACTGCTGCAGGCGCTCGTTGGCGTAGTTAATAAGGAATTGTTCGTAGCTGTTTTTTTCAAAGAACTCGAAACCATAAATGTCCAGAATCTGCATGCAAAGAAGCCGAAATGCATGCAAAGAAGCAGAAATGCATGCAAAACAAAAGCCGAAATGCATGCAAAGAAGCAGAAATGCATGCAAAACAAAAGAAAGAAATGCATGCAAAGAAGCAGAAATGCATGCAAAACAAAAGCCGAAATGCATGCAAAGAAGCAGAAATGCATGCAAAACAAAAG
>NW_013652050.1:0-5000 GCF_000499385.1 Eimeria necatrix
GTGCCGCGCCGCCGGCCCTCCCCCCCCGCAGCAGCAGCAGCAGCAGCAGCAGCAGCGGGAGCCTGGCGCCGGCTCCAAGCGCCGTTTCGCCGCGCGCTCCCGCGCCGCTGCCGCCCCGCAGCAGCAGCAGCAGCAGCAGCAGCAGCAGCAGCAGCAGGCGGCTGTCGGTGTCTGCTGCTGCAGTGAACTTCGCGACGCAAGTGGCCACCAGCGAGGAAATCCGGCAGCTAATGCGGCAGTGGACTGGGATGATGGGGGAACTCTTCAGGGGTCCAGACACCCTAGAGTCCACGCTGCCTTATTACTGGAAGCTGCCAGAGTGTGTCTTGACAGTGGACTTTGCTGCTGCAGCAGACGCAGCAGCATTTGATGCAGCAAAGGTGCAGCTGGCTTATTCGGGGGAGTACAACGCGCTGCTGCTGCAGTTCGTGGAGGAAGCAGCAGAGTGGTTTCAAGTCCTCAAGAGGCCGACTCCCCGATCCCAGCTCCTGCACCTCCCGGTGGAGTGCACTGTGGGGCCCCACACTTCCTTTGCTGCTTACTGTGGGGCCCCACAGGGGCGCTGTTTGCTGCTGCGGCTGGACGTGCAGCTGCAGCGGATCGCAGCGCAGCAGCTGCAGCGGCTGCTGCCGCTGCCGCTGCGCAGCTTCCTGCTGCTGCTGCAGCAGCAGGGCTTTCTCTACTTCGACTTGTGGGACGTTTTGGAAAGCCCCACGACCCCCGGAAGACTCCTTTTTGACTACTTGCATTGCATTTTGCATGCAAGAGTTGCTGCCAAGAGTTTGGAAACTCTTTTTATCTTTTTTAATCCTCAAGATCATTCTTTAAGAATAGACGCGCAGCAAAAAGACAACTCCTGGTTCCGCAGAAAAGTCATTTTGCCCCTCGGCTGCGGCGGCAGCAGCAGCGCCGACTTCGCCGCTGCGGTGTACGTACACCCCGACGGCCACACCAAAGTCCTCGTCAAGGCGCAGCAGCGCAGCAGCACCGACCGCAACAAAGAGCAGCTCGGCAGCATTCAGCAAATCCCCAACTCCAAAGTTGTGAGGCCCTCCAAGGCCCTCAAGTTCGGAGAACACGACCCCAAGGACCTCTTTGCCCACGACGACTACATTCCCCTCGAAACCATGATCGTGGGGCACCCCTTTTAGCTGCTGCTGCAGCAGCAGCAGCAGCAGCAGCAGCAGCAGCAGCCGCAGCAGCAGCAGCGGCAGCAGCAGCAGCAGCGGCAGCAGCAGCATGCAGTTGTGCGCAAAGAGACCCCAAGGACCTCTTTGCTCGCGACGACTACATTCCCCTCGAAGCCATGATCGTCGGACATCCCTTTTAGCTGCTGCTGCTGCTGCTGCTGCTGCAGCTGCAGCAGCAGCAGCAGCAGCAGCGGCGGCGGCGGCGGGGCCCTGCAGCAGCGCGGGGAGGTGCGGGCTGCGGCTGCAGCGGAGCCCGAGGCAGCAGCCAGCTGCGGATGCGCACGCGCTGCGGAGGTGCTGCTGCAGCAAAGACGCAGCAGCAGCAGCAGCAGCAGCAGCAGCAGCAGCAGCAGCAAGGCTGCAGCGGTTCGAATGCATGCATGTGGCGAGGATGAAGACACACAGCCTTTACAGAAGACACTTGGGGAAGCGGAAGCAAAGAAATGCTCTTTTGGCCTTCCGGCAACTCCCCACTTTCAGCAAACAGCTGGGGTGTACGTACACCCCAGCTGCACGTACACCCCAGCTGTACGTACACCCCAGCTGTACGTACACCCCAGCTGTACGTACACCGCAGCGAACCTCAGCTGCCAAACTGCAACAGAGCTTTTCATTTTTTGCGTCTCCGCGCACTGCCAACAAGGCAAACCGCTTTCCCCCAGACAGTGTTGTTTTCCTAGGGTTTAGGGTTTAGGGTTTAGGGTTTAGGGTTTAGGGTTTAGGGTTTAAGATGCGAAGCGCGGAGCGTTTCGCGCTGCGGGTTTCGGAGCAGCAGCGGGGAAGGGAGGCAGTCGGTAGTTCTTGGCTGGAGGGGTTGGAGGGTAGGCTGCAGAGATAAGGGTTTAGGGTTTAGGGTTTAGGGTTTGGGGTTTAGGATCACTGACAGCCGCGGTGGGGGGTGGCGGCAGGGAGTTTTTTCTGGGCCTAAAATGTGAAAAAGCCTCTAGAATTGGTGGAGTTTATTTAGAGAATTGATTTGAGAATTTAAAAACTTGAAAATTAAAACGAAGGACGAAGTTGGAAGGTCCCAGAGCGCCGGTCACTCCCCTCCTCAGGTGTCTGAACAGCATCTCGGGCTTTTGTGCGATATTTAGTGGCGTTTTTTTGCAAATTTTGGAAATAAAATATTCATTTTGAATTCTTTTACAGCTTCTGAGTCGCAAAAAGCGAAAGAACGTTGAATTGGAGCAGTTGCTGCGCAGTGCGCGTGGCTCGCGGTTGAGTGTATGTACACCTCACCAGCCACCACCGACGCCGCTGCGCGGCGATCTCGCCATTAAATTTGATGTTCTGCTTTTTAAAAGGGAGCATTCCCTTTTAATTGAATAATAAAGCGGCAGCGGGTCTTTGGAACAGTTGAAATTGGACTGGAGGCCGCGCAGAAGAGCCCGTTCAAGAAATGCGGCCGGAACTTGCAAAAGACAGAATCTTCCGTTTCCTCTCGCCTTCCGGAGTTCCGAAGTAGTTTTTCCTTTTAAATTTCTTTTTTGTGGACTTTTCGCGAAACTTAATTGCAGTTTCACCCGCGGGGAGCCGCGGTTTCCGGCCCCGCCGCCGGCTCCCGACTCCGTTCAAAAATGGCGTTTTCCGCGCTTTCTTCTCCCTTTTTCGGGACTTTCATGACTCAGCCTCTTCTCGAAGAACTTCCTGCTGCTGCGGACTCCAAAGAATGCCATTTGGAGCCTTTTTTGCTTCCAAATGTCCGCCATTTGCTGCCGCTCTCCGCGCCGCCGCAGCTGGCCTTCGGCAGCCGCGCCCACGCAGTAGACCTCATCGCCTCCGCGCCCCGCCTCCTCCCCGAGCGCGCCTGCAGCAGCAGCAGCAGCAGCAGCAGCAGCAGCAGCAGCAGCGGCAGCGGCTGCTGCTGCTGCTGCTGGTGGCTCTGCCCCTGCGCTGCAGCAGCACAGGAAGAGCCTCTCTTTGACTTCCTGCCGCTGCTGCACGCAGCAACAAACGCCCTCGAGCCCCCAGAAAACGCCACCAACAGCAGCAGCAGCAGCAGCAGCAGCAGCAGCAGCAGCAGCAGCAGCAGCGTGCCTGCTGAGGTGCAGGCGCTGCTGCAGAATCGCATAATGCTTTTTAGTGCTGTGAACGAATTGAACAAAGTCCACCAGCAAGCCAAGACGTGTATGTACACCTCGTTTTTGCTGCTGCTGCTGCTGCCCCCCGTCGGCTGGCTTTTGCTGCTGCTGCTCTTCTTTGCTGCTGCTCCCCGGCGCCTAATAAATAATATTTTTATTTTCTTTTTGGCGCAAAAGTGCAACAAAATAAACCTCGCGCTGCACTCCTTTGGGCTTGCTTTGCTGCTGCTGGAAGCCTCTGTTGCTGCTGCTGCTCCTGCTGCTGCTGCTCCTGCTGCTGCTGCAGCAGCAACCCCTGCTGCTGCAGCACCCGCTGCAGCAGCAGCGACCCCTGCTGCTGCAGCAGCAGCTAGCCACGCAGCTGGAGACCTGGAAGCAGCAGCAAATGAAGGAAATAAAGTTTTGCTGCTTCGCATTTTTCTGCCGCTGCAGAGCCAATCAGCTGTACATACACCCGAATGAAGAGCTCTATTTTATTTGTTTTCCTCAAAAATGTTTTTTCATTTTTAATTTCATTTTTATTATTTCATTTAGCTCTTATTCCCCGCCGGAGAAGGGAAAATAGGACCAAAAGCTGCAGCAGCAGCTGCAGCAGCAGCAGCTGCAGCAGCCCTCGCCAAAGCAGACGAAGCGAATTAATTTATTTGCGTTTCCTCTCAACAAATATGATTAATTAGTTTTCATTGCTGAAGACTTCTGCAACTATTCTTATTCACTTCTTTGCTGCTGCTGCTGCTGCTGCTGCTGCTGCAGTATTTGCTGTTGCTGCTGCAGCAAACCGCAGCAGCTGCAAGTCAGCACTCCTCGAAAGAGCAGCAGCAAAGGCCCCAGTGCACCAGCAGCAGCAACAACAGCAGCAGCAACAACAGCAGCAGCAGCAACAACAGCAGCAGCAACAACAGCAGCAGCAACAACAGCAGCAGCAACAGCAGCAGCACTTGACGCAAAAAAGCGTTTGAGCCAAAGGAGGCCCAGTCCATTAACTGAAGCCTCTTTGCAGCTGCTGAAGAATAAAATAAATTAAATTTGGATTAAAATAAATAATTATTAATTAATTAATTTATTCATTTTGAATTAAAATAATTAATTATTTATTATTCAATTTGAATTAAAATAATTAATTATTTAATTAATTATTTAATTATTTATTTATATTTAATTTGCTGCCAACTATTTGCTGCTTGCAGCCTCCCCAACAGCAGCAGCAAGACCTGGCGCACCCAATTAATTAATTAATTGATAATTAATAATTGCAATTAATTTAATTTAATTTAATTAATTTAATTAATTTAATTTAATTAATTTAATTTAATTTAATTTATTAATTTAAACTCATTTAAAAGCCACTTCGCAAGACAGACGCGTTTCCGCCTGCTGCTGCTGTGGGGTGTGGGGTGTACGTACACCCCACCCGCAGCTCGCGCCAAATAACATTTCTTTCATTTATTTCAATAAATGAATTAAAAATAATAAATGAAAATTAAATAAATTAAATAAATAAATCCAATTTATTAAATCCAATCCATATTGCGATGGCGCTGCCGATCCGGGCTGCTGCTGCTTTCCTGCTGCTGCTGCTGCTGCTGCTGCTGCTGCTGCTGCTGCTGCTGCTGCTGCAGCAACTAGTAAGCCAGGGATGTCAGAAATCCCAAGACACATCCAAATCCAACAGCAAGAACAGTTAAAGGTCCTGCTGCTGCTCTTTCCTTTGGATCTTCGACAGCACCGC
>NW_013652051.1:0-8625 GCF_000499385.1 Eimeria necatrix
AAATTTCAAGGGCGTTTTGGCGCGCTTAAAGGTGGTAAGCCTCATGAGCACCTAGTAGGCCAGACGCAGAATACGCCATGCAGCATGGTATCGCTGACGGCTTTCGAGTGTTTTCTGACGATATACACGCTTCCTCGGTAGCGTAATAGATGTTTTGTAGTGCATAGTTTGTTGTTAGTGTAGCAATTATGATAAATCACTTCCAGCATGTAGTGTCGCTGTAGCTTGTACCTTGCTTTTCGGCGTAGGTATTTTCTACACTATTGGAATGATGAGGAAACTAATACATGTCACATTGGACACAGCACGTTGCCCAACATAAGGAAGTACGTCGCCGCAGGGTTCGTTTCAAGGCGCATTGCGCATAGTTGCAGTGCTCAGAGCGACGTGTTGTACTGTCCATGCCAGCATATTGCATCCAGCAAACATTGTGCTGTGAGCATGTCAGCAGATGTGTTAAGTACGATTTCAAGAGGGCGGTATCCTTTTGGTTAATGTTATACAGGCAGTGCGTCCGACGGGGAATATGATAGTTAGAGCTAATTTCATAATGAGATCGGAAATTCCTGAGGTACGCAGTCACTAGGATGATCCACTGGCCTTCAGTGTGAAAAGTGGCAGTGGCGTTCTGATTATTTCGCGGTATAATGTCTCCATTCATTTTGCAGAATCACTGCGCGTTATAGCGGGATATTTAGCATCTTAGGCTTTCTGAAAATCTGGGCCTTGCTCTTTGGATCATCAATACTCGTTTCTTGGCATGCTCGCTTGCATGCATACAGTGATGACCAGTTTAGACCGAGCCTTCATACCGGTATTGTGATTTTTGAAAAGAGGGTGGGTGTGCTGGAATAATTTAAGGGGATTACTGCGACAGTATTTGTGTGCTCTAGGCGTTCATTGTTGCTTTGGTGCTGTTCTCGAGTACTTTTCTGCACACTCGCCTGTGTTCGCTGTGTTTATATTCTCTTGTACGATAATCCGTCACAAAGCAGGCCCGATTTTTCGAAGAGAAGGTGAAATAGCCATCATGAGAGTACTAGGTTTCCTTTTGCAGTCGCGGGTTCGAGACGAAGGATTCAGAGACACATTAAAAACCATGTTTGTGTGTTTCCACGCATTGGAAAGCTCACCAGTTTTCTCGCAGAATATATTGGTGAATACAATAAAGATGGTGCGCCGTGCTCTCTGCGAGATAAATTCATGGAGAAGAACGCGCGCCAAATTGCTTTGCCTTGCCATCCTTTAGTATGCGGGAATTTTTGAACAAGGACGCCCTGGACAGCTTCAGGTTATATGCTCTTACCCAACAGGACGATACGAAACGAAAATGAAGATGGACGTGCGCGCGAATAAATATCTCCGTCGTTTTGAGTGGTGCGGCTGGAAACTAATCTATGCGTTCACTCTTCTGCTTGCCGACCCCCATACGCCTAATTACCAGGGACACATTTCGAGAGAACTGATTATTGTCTCCAAGATAAGCTTAACACAACAGCTAATTCTTGGGCAATTTAGCTCTAATGGTAAGCATCTTGGAGACAACAATCCTGTCGCCGTTCATGGCCTGTTCGTGTGTACTTGCTGAGTGTGTAGAGAGTGCGTTTTGTGGTTTCGCGGCACTGGGAAAAGAGACGCATCAGACGAATGATCAAGGGTTTGGATTTTTGTGTCAATTACAAGTGACGTGTGTATAAGACATGCGATTTTAGCCAGCAACTGTTTGAAAATGTTTTTCCTGATTGAGTTTCGGGGTGTAGCTTTGCTGTGCTTGTTGACTGCAGAGCGTGGGTCTTGTCAAGAGTATCGCGAAGGATTTGGGGGCGTCTCGAGCCCTCGGGTCACGGGAGCTTTTGAATTCTTGATGTTTGCTGGGAAATACTCTGTTCTATGTGTTCTACGCAAAAGCGGGGCTTTTGGCAGCCACATCTTCTTGAAGTGCGTGATGTGACACTTCTCTTAGGGAACTTTATCGTTATTGCAAGGTGACGTGAATGCAGGCAGGTGACTTGAATGCTGGCAGGGCGACCATGCCTACGTATTTTCCTAAAATGCATCTCGAAACGCTAGACACTTAGATACCACGAATTAGGGAGTGCGTAGTGGGGATGCTGAATCGTTTGTGACCTGCGATGTTAGTGGCTGACGGGGTTCAGCAGAAGCATTCGCTCTGTTTTTTATGCATCCATTCAGATGAAAAGCAGCTGCCCCACACATTGATGATTCTGAACCTCTGAGCCTTTGGCGAAGTGGTGTGCCGACCATGTTTTAGCTGCGTATGCGTTTTTTCTTTCAAAATAACCTGAGCAGGATTAGATTTCTTGCGGCACAGTCAGTGGTACACTTCGCTCCAGCTTTATAATTGATTGAGCTGCAAGGTGGTGCCAGCCCAATGTTCACTGGAACAGTTCGTAAGCCTTAGATTGCGCTTAGCCCTGTTTACGGCTAATACAGGGCCGGCATCAAGATGAAGAACGTTTCACGAAATATTTTTCAACGTGTCACTCTTTTCGTTCAGCATACGCATGGCCAGGATTCTGTTTGCGTCTCGAAGTCAACGCCTTGTGCTGTTTGTAAAACACCGCTCTTATTGGAAAGCTTGTGTCAACAAAGTCCCAGTTGAGGAGATTTCCTCCTGCGTGACTCGCAACGTAGGGCCTTGGAAATAGTTGAATAAATGCATTGCAAGCTTGAGCATGCTTGGGGGCCTCACACTTTCTTGGCAATGTTTCGCATAAATAGTGGCCTGTCATTTGCTTAAGTGAATGAATCAGTTTTTTGAAGGTCCAGTGACTACTCTGAAGCGCAGTTGCCCACGCATCGCGTGTCGCATGCCTGTTATCTCTAGTTGGCATTCTTGCGTGCACATTCTACTGTTTAGTGTACGCGTTTATAAGTAACACGTGCCATGTAGCCAACTGTAGTTGCAGCATTCGAAGTGCTTGACGGTTTCCAGATGCCGCTTTAGAGAACAGACAACTGTGCATTGAGCAGCATGCAAGAGAAATGAATATGCTTCTGCCATAGGATGCCTGACTCATTTTCAAAGATGGCGAGTTTTCGGATGCCTAGATCGATTAATTCATCGTGCACTGTTGGTGAAGTTGCAGGGAGCATTGATTCTTCCAGTTGATAAGCCTGTTGTTTCCTTGCGAGCACTGCGTGGTAGCACACACACAATACCATGGAGCGCATTTCCGAAAACGCCCGTTTGCTGCGCGTGAGGATAGACGCAGTCCAGGGTCCTTTTATTCTTTATGGAAAGGAAGTGCGCTTTCTGAAGTACAAGGATTTTCTTGAGTAGTTACTTTGAGAATAGAAGACCGCAGTTGGAAATTACCGCCACAAGGTCCGAAATGAAAGATTTGACTACCGGGGTTTCCCCGTTCGCTATTCGCGACAAATTTGCGACATTTTAGGCTTGTTTGCGATGCGTGGGCAACTGCACGACAGAGTGTGTACAAAGTGATTTATACATTTGAACAGATGTTGAGTCGTTTTTCATGTGGAACCGGACCTACTACAACACGTGCAAGGCTCAAATATGTTGATGTTGGCATTTATAAACTCAAAGATTTGCGAAGCCCTACATTGATTGTCAAGCCTGCGCATAACTCTTTTTCTGGGATTTCATTGGCTCGTGTTTTTGAAAAACCCAACAGTTCTTTAAACAACGAATACATCGGTTCATAATCAGCTTACCGCCAGTTATGCTGCTGAGCAATTCACGGCGTGCTGTTGTGAGCGATCAGGCGTTTGTGGTGTCGGGAGGCGAATGCAGCCAATTCCCGTGAACGCTTGGCACACGGTATGTACCGCCAGAGTCCGACTAACGAACATGCGTTTGTTGGTAAGGTTCTACCCATACACGCCTTGTTCCTTCTGTGGATGCAGGTGTGCTGCGGCATTGGCGCTGCAACGCATTAGGAAACGCCCATACAGCAATGGTTTTGTTTCAATTTTAGCTCCATTAAATCATTACCAGCTTCCCCACCAAATAAAGCTAGAGTGCCTTTTCCTGGGTGTTCCCCTTGTGTCAGATAATATAAGCATTTTTCAAGCATTTATCATATGGGCTTAAGCGGAGACTTGATTAGGCAAGCATAAATCATGAACGTTGTGATTCTAAATGGAATCGAACTCAGCTCAACCGTCAAAAAAATTGCACTGAGTTCATAAAATATTCAAGCGTGCAGCTGCATTATTTCACACCAGATCGTGAGAGTTCTAAAAGACGGAATGCAGAAGGCCTGATAAAACAAACATGGAGGCGCATGAAACGCAGCTTGAGGAATATTCACGCTGCTCTGCAGTCCCCTGCAACACCCTCGTGTTTGGGTGACTGAACACCCCGTTGATCGTTAGAATAGCCATTCCCGAAGGTCTGAGGTGCATCTACCGCTTGTTGGGGTATGAAGCTTCCGTGGGTTCTATACCATCTTGTGTCGGCACCTAGTTTGTGTTATACAGAACAACTATGTGTCGCTAGCCTGTATGCTAAGCACTGCCAGCTCACACTTCCCTGGATATACTGCCGTTTGGAGGATATGAAGTATCTACGTCTTTTATGCCATTGCCGTTACTCCGTGAATACTGTTTCTGCAGACACATGAGTGCTGCGTTATCAGATCCGACTTCAAACAAAGATCGAGGATGTCTGCTGTATCCGGAGAGTGCAGCGCCGTCGGCAATTTTCCGTCCACTTGCATAGTTACGTTTGCTTATGTGAGTGTGAAGGCCTTGACTCGATTGTTTGAATTGCTGCACGCACATAGCTTTTTGTGGCAGCCCACTCAACCATAATAAAATGGGCTATTTTTGCAGGGAGTGTCGCAGTTTCTGTGCATTCAGAACTCAAACATAGATTGGCGCTATCTTGTGCCAGGCTGTGAGCTCTCCGAAGCACGCGTAACATGGAAATCGCATAATTTAACAGACCGACTTGAAAGACCGACAGGCACCCACTTTCTCTGCATGGGAAAGCCCAAGTGGAATGCTCAAGTACTCCTCAGGTACAGCTTGCCCAATATTTTAAGCCTTGACATGACTCTTTATATATGCGTCTTGAATGTGCTGGACGCACATGCAGCTTGTGAGCGTCGCGGGACACGCTGACATCAAAGGCAAGCACGATCCTGGTGAGGATTCCTCAAGAACTGGCGGAAGTGTTACGATTTCTTGTATGGAGTGGTTCAACTCCAAAAGAAGTGGCTTGTATTCATATTACCATTCCCGTCTTTTCAAAGCCTGATGGATTTTACTCATTTTCTCTCATGAATTGCTTTCTTTATGAGCGATCCAAGTTTAATGTACTAGCTTTAGTTCGACCATGCCGTGAAAGAGCGCAGAGCCGCGTTTTATTCATCACGTAGAAGGATAAATGAGTTTTATTCGAAACAGCTTGCATATGGTACAACGCGCCAAAGTGCTTTTGACGGCTTTTCTTCAGCCTAGCCGTAGACTAAAAGAAGTGCCACGGCCAACATCGACTATCCACGACATCATGTCGGAATTGTTACTGACAGGTGCTCATCGCTCAGTTTAGCCGGAAGCAGAAATGGAACAGGAAGAACAAGCCTGCAGAAACAATCGTCAGAAAACGTGCACTGAATAGAGAATAGCCCTCAGAGGGGAAACCAGTAAGCATCGTTTGCATGAGACGCTAAAGAGCTTTTGCTCTAAAAAGAAAGTACGTTTCGCTTCGTACGAAGAGTGCACAGGTGTCAGAGCCTAGACCTAATGGCGATGTATGTCATTGTCGCATTTTTGCTTGAATGCGTGGACAAAAATGAAAGTATCACAATGCATTGTAACACGCAATTTCATTCATGCATGATCGCAATTTATCTGACCTTTGCCAGCCTGAAATTCTATGACACATAAGATGTGCGACTATCACATTAGAATGCATACAGATGCAGATCACCGCTCGGCTCTTTTGATTCAACCAAATCTTGGTCGTTCAACGATTCGGCAAGAGTAGTTGAGTCCGCTGCTATCTAGTGTAGAACGCTGCGACGGCAAAAACCAAACACCGTTAGCTGGAGCCCACTTTCTGGGCATTCTAATTTTTGAATGCTTCCTTCTTTAGCCGACAAGGAATTTAAACGGTTATCATTGTTCTTCTGTCGAAGAAACAGCTGTTTAACACTACAGATCTGCATGTCCTGTGGTCCTTAGCAAGACTGTGCAGATGGAGCACGTGAGCTAAGCTTTGTATACGTTCGCGCGGCTGGTTGGCGTAGTTTCAGGAATCTAATTTCGCAGAGTTTTACAAGGTGAAATCAGCTCTATAATCGCCGTGTATGTCAGCGTTAATACGATCGTTTCAACGGCGCCGCTTTGTAATTGTTTTATTTCCGCCATAACATTGCCCTCGTGGCCGGATTAAAGTACTGCTCTCTGCTATTCAGCATGGAATTTCAAGGCCTCCACTGAGACGATGAATTGAATAAGCCTCCCTGGGGTTGACTATGATTATGTGCGTGTGGCGCCTTTTACTACTGCTGGGTTGATTACTTTTGCGCCAAGTGGCAAATGATTTCTCCACGCATACGAAAAGAGTCAATCTATCGTCTTTATATTTGCTTAATGTGCACATGAATGCGCATTGCCTATCTGTAGCAAAAACGGGGCAATGACACGCATCGCCATGTAAAAGCTCCAGGCATACGGAAAGAGTCAATCTGTCGCTTTTGTAGTTGCACAACGTGTATTGATAAGCAGTGTTCTATCTCCGTGTAGTTAGTACGTGTTCTGATGTTTTTATAGATGCATTGAGCATTAGGTTACGTCCTTACATTTTAAAGTTTGTGCACCATACACACATTGTAGGTTGACAGTAGTTGTAACTGATGGATTGATTGCTTTGCGCCAAGTGGCAAATGATTTCTTCATGCATACGGAAGAAGTCAATCTGTTGTTATTAAAATTGCGCAGTGTGTATTCATATGCACATGTGCAACTATAAATGCGGCACACACAATGTTGGGGTGAGGTATCAATGCCTGTCGTCGGTGCACTAGAAGGTGGCTTGCTTGCAGTTTGTTAGAGCGGCCTTAGATCTATCCTTTGTTTCTACATGTTAAAATGGAAATAGATTGATTAATGAAATCTAAAGTCCTGCGCGTCGAAGAGCAGGACTTTAGATTTCACGAATCCACTTATTTCCGGTGAGTTGCCAACGGTTAAGAACAGGCGAAATTGAATTGACGTGTAGCTACGGTTGGTGCTGAGAAAATTCACAAATTCAAAGAAAACGGTCTTCTTCATTCGGTGGAGACAAATTGTGAGCAAGTGCCCTATTGTAAGTGAATGCCTGATTGCTTCTCACTTTGCAGTGTGTGCATAGGAACGCAGCTCCTGCATCAATGATCTTCAAATTCCCAGCTGCATGGTTCAGCTTAGTGGCACCATGATGCGTAGGGTGCCGTCGTGTCTTGGATGACCTTGTCGTATTTGCTGGAATGAAGTAGTGCTATTATTAGCCTGGAATGTTGAGACCCCCATGGAAAAAGCGAACAGTGTACAGGATAGGTGTTGACCAGACTGTGCCTACGTGTGTGTGCGTAGCATACTGCATCCGCTGTTGAGCAGATGGTACGAGTTTTTGACAGTGTTACTGAAGCGCTTTACTTTGAATTACGTGCTACCATTTCGACATTTGTGCAGCGTAGATACATTATAGTTTGCCCGTAGTTGTAGCTGCTGCGTTGTGGCTTTTGTGGCAGTGACATGTGCATTCGGAAGTGATCGGCATGCGTTTCTCGCCTGCTGGGCTTCTGCATTTCGGTTTCCTCGCGCCCACGTGCTGAGCAATGAGTTTTCTGGTGCAGGCACATGAATCGCAGCGTGGTGCCTTGGCTTAATTATGTTTGCGTGGACGTGTGCATCTGGTAGTGCGACACTACGCATCCCAGCAAGCCAATGAGAGGCATACAGACGGTTCTACGTTTTGGGACGGCCTTTAGGATCTCTGTACTTGTACTTGTAGACGCCACGCAAAAACGAATTGGAAAATGGGGGCGTCTGCTACTTTTGTCGCAAATGGAAGTGGGCGAAATATGGGTTTTGTGGTTCCAGTCAGGCTGTGCATCCCCCGCAGGTGTTCGCAATCCATTTTGATGTGTGGCTGTACTTTGACGTTGTTCAATGTGTTGTTGGGCGTTAGTGTGCGCGCTTGTGCTGGCGTGAAATGCGAGTAGCACCTGCTGAAGAAGCATGAGGGCTTTTGAGGTCTTTGTCAGACGCTCAAAACAATATGTCCTCACCGTTGTTGTGTACCTTGGTGACCACCACGCTTTTTATGCGAGCGTTTTTGCCTTTGCAAGAACAGTATTTATACGATTCTTTTTTGCCGCTCCATAGAGCGTGTACAAGATACTCCTACGACAGGCAGCTTTATGGTTGGTTTCTACAATACGTCGCACGCTTCTGTTGCCCTATGCCTCATGATACATCTCTGCGGTAATGCATGCGTGCTTATGCTGTTGGCAGAATGTATGTGTTTTATGAACGTTTGTCTATCTTTATGCCATTTGGCTAGCTTTGCGCCGTGCATCTCAGGTTTCGTCTCACGGATGTTCAGTGCAGTGAAACCCAGACGTATACCTAGCTGAAAGCATT
>NW_013652052.1:0-80000 GCF_000499385.1 Eimeria necatrix
CCTCTCCTCCGGCTGCTCCTTCTAAGTAATCGAAAGACTCTGCTTGTTCCGGCTCTTCTGGGAATTGCAGTTGCCTAGGTGATATGGGGCGCGCTAAAGCGGATGCATTTGTCCCGACCCAAACAGGAATGAAGCAGGCAATGGTATAAGCTAGCACTGCATATGAATGCACAACGTGTTGATCATATCCACTTCTAAATGTTGGTCTTTCTGAGGATGCTGTGGTCTGCCCTTCAACAGTTGGCGGGGCCCGACCAGTTGCAGCGGAGCTTGTGGACGGTTCTTCACCTTCAGAAGAATCCAAAGAAGCAGCATCACGCCGACGCTCAGGGTCGAGAAACAACGACAAATCTGGCTCCTCTTCGAGTCCCCCTTTGAGCGCAGCTGAAAGACTAGTAGCCTCACTGCTGGAAAGACCCAGTTGACCACCAGGTCGATTCCGTTCATGAACCACCGACGCCCCTCCACCACAAACGTGTATAAAGTTACCTCTCATGGAACTTTGCAACTCGTTCGAGAATTTGCAGAGACGCGTCCTAAGGTCTCTGCCATAACATCTAAGTCGAAGGAATCCGGTGATCATTTCGCGAAGCATTGTCCGACGTCTGGGACTCTCTTCAAGAGGCCCGAACGGCTTGAAAATGCCAATGAAAGAGAGTTCGTTTTGAAGTTCCTTGATCCAGGAAGCAGTGTCTCCGTCTCGGCGGAGCTTTCGCTTGCGGGTGTGTCTAGAGTAGGAAAGAATTGTGAGAATCGCATTTGTGATATTTCTGGGGGCCCTTATACCGCTCTCTATCCAAGGTAACAGAGAGAGCAGGGCTCGGGTGCATGCGAGTATCATCATGCGCGCCAGCAAGGCCTCATCCGCTAGCCTCCGTGTTCGGTGCTCTCCCATGGACTCTAGGAAAGAAACGCATGGCACCCTGAGGCCCTGTAGCACTTTTACAAGGTTAGAAGTTCTCTGCATCCTGAAACGGTCTGTATCTTGATCGTTCTCCATGGCTGAGTTCCCGAACTGGACTACCGCCTCAATCGCGGCTACACGTTGCGGCTCCAGAAAGTTTGAAGTATGGGTCCCCAAAAAGGCCAACTCCTGAATAGCAATGGTTATTAACAATTGCACATATGCTACTCTATCCTGAGGATGCACCCACGGGAGCGCTGAGGAGCCCAAGTTAACTAAGCGTAGCAGCTCCTGTATCATGCACGATGCCCGCTCTTCGGCTGTGCCCTCTTCCAGGATGAAACCTCCAACCTCGCCTGGCCCCACTGCTTCTCCATACTCTGAGGTCTCTTCCGAAAATTCATCCGAATCTCCACTGTCTGAGCCACAGAAGCTTTCTCCGTCGTCTTCGGCGTTCGCCAGTGACCTTGTTTTGTAATGGGAGGTTCCCGCAAGTAGTAGTTTCCGTGCACAGTAAATAGTTGCAAATGCAACTGCAAAGCAAGCAAGAGAGACAAAGGCCGCCGTTGAAAGGTGACGGAAAAAGCTTTGTTGCCTCTTCTTTGCTGTTGCTGCCGCATGCCCTGTAGAAAATCTTGCTCCCTCAATCCAATGCGCAGGCGCGTATCCTGCCCCGTCTTTGTCGTCTGTGGAAAGCTGGCTGTTCTTCATGACAGCTGTGGCTGTCGTGTGGGCTACAGCGATGTCTTGTGGCATCCAGAGGGTCTCTGCTGTTGCTGCCAACGCTACTGGCGTTGTTGCAGCGAGTACCAAAGAACACAGGAGGCAAAATAAGCCAGGGGCGACCAGCCGGTCTCGGGCGGAAGAAAGAGATGTCCCATTTTTTGAAAAAGAGTTATGAATTAAGCTGGCCACCACTGCAGAAAGCGACGTTGATGCTTTCGTAGTTTTCATGAAGCCAAAATGAGTTTGACTTGGCCCTCCGAGGTTCGGACAACGGCTCAAATACCTTGCATTCAGGGAAAAAAAGTGATATCATGAAAAGGGAGGAAAGAAACCGTATTTGTCTGACATAATGGAGAGGGCCACTGGCTCCCACAGGAACTTCAGTTCTTGACTGCTGCACAGTCTCCGTGCAGTGGTGGAGAATTCTACAAAGTGAAGGCGGCTGTGGGTCTCATGGAGCTCTCAATAATCCTAATTGCATGAAATATATGGCGGCGTACTAAACGAGTTGAAAAATAGTACCGGATAACACCAATGACCTGTGAGTCAGACTGCCCACACTGAAGGCACCAGGCCGACTAGACGGCCCCCAGAAGGAACTCTTTGAGCGTAATTTGCTCTTGACCCGGAGGGCCAAGAGAATTATTTTATGTGAAATTCAATAAGAAAGCAGACGATTTGTTTGGAGCCCTTAACTTGCTTCAGTCTTTTCGGCCCGGTGTGGCCTTGTGGCATCATCGCTCACAAACTGGACACCCCACCAGCCCAGATTGCAGGCCAAGCAGGCTACATATTTCGCCCCATATACTTAGTGTATCTCTTTTACAATGCTCTTACGATCTTAATAAACCTGGAAATTTTAACTTTTCTCATAAGAACAGCGGAAGCGCACCGTTGCAAAGGAGTGCCGGAGTTTGTGCAGGCGTGCCAGCGTTCCTTTCTCTAACGCTGTACAATCCATGTACAACAAAACAGCATTGTCACTGCAAAACCTGAGGAAACAAATGAGGGCCAAATATGGGTGTTTATCAGCTTCTGGGGAGCACGATGGCATGAACTGCTTGAACGTGATTGTGGGGACTCAAGCAAAACATCCTGCATCGATCGATGAACAGCCACAAGAAAGAAGCGGGCACACGTCTTTTCCGCGATGATTTTAGTCGCTAATTGTATTTTGTATTTGCTATTCGCGATTTTTTCAACCCTTCGTGGTGCAGTGCACACACAGTGCGGTAGCGACACGAATAGAGACCATGAATTTTCGTCCATGTAAAGAAATGGGGGATGCCACCTGTCTCTGTGTCCAGATACTTGGGGTTCTGCGATTTCTTCCTAAATATTAAAGTGGTTAAAAATATCAGTGGAGAAAATGCCTTCTAAACCACAAAGGCGCTATGCAAGACAGCAAATTTCTGGCCCAGCATGTGTTTACTGAAGAAGAAGGCTTGCAAGTACACTCCACGAAAGTGCCGAAGCCAAGCTGCATCTTCTGTTCCTTACACATTGTACATTATTTTCATAACACTCCAAAATGGCGCCGGAGAAAGTGTCGGCTAAGTCGCACGTGGGTTGCTAAGCGCACCGAAACGGCGACCCAGCAATGATTTTGCCGAAAGAGGTAGAGTAAAGCACGTGCAAGCTGCACAAGAAATGCAGCCATTTACAGGTCACAGTGGGTCTAATGGCGCGCCATGTGTTCTGCGGTGGATGCACGCAACTCACAGCGATACGCCCGAACACAGAGGAAGGTCGCAGACAGCGCTGGGCATACACCTTGGCAAAAACTGGCGATAGTATCTAGAGGAGCTAACGTTTGAAGTAACGACTGCAAGTGAAGTCGGTGGCGAAGTCTGTAGAAGTCACGTGATGGCTGGGGCTGCTTCGCGCGCCTGTCCAGAATGGCACAAGGCCCTATTTATGGGGCACTGTAGTGGCGGGCTACGGGTGTGCGATTGCAAAGCTGTATCTGCTCATAACACACATCAAGTGCCACAAAAGCACTTTTCATCATGATAAAAGTCAAATTAAGAGAACTTGGCGGACAGTGACCCCCGCCTGGCTTTAAACCGCAACAGTTCCTTTGACCCGAGGTCGTCGTTTGGAGGCTTGCGCCACATGGAACAACAAAAGATGGAAATTTGTGAATGTTCAATAAGGTTTTACCTTGATTAATGCAATATTTCTTAGCTGCTGCTCGCGGTGCTGTGTAGCTCGAAATTTCATTTTAATGTAGCGGCTATGCCCTAAGTACGGCTTGACGTTTAAGCAATTAGCAGAGTGGCAACAGCTTTACAAAACAGAAGGGGTCTTTAAAAAGTGCCACGATGCTGGTGGCTGCAGATACCCAAGTTTCCCTTAAAGAGGTTTAAATTTTGAGTTTGCAGGCTGTAGAGTTTCACTGGCCTTGCTTCAAGTTGTTATGCTGCTTGTTTCTCCACCTAAAAGGAATGAAGAATGGCTTCGTGTGTCAGGCACACTGCTATTTCGTCAGTTAGGGCTTGGGTTTTGCTTCCTATAGAACAAGCTGTTAGCCGCACGAGCACGCCCCTGGACACTGTAATAGAAAGTGGTAGTAATCCTAAAAACGGCAACGATAATACACGGAAGGTAAATATTTTGCATTCATTTACTTGAAGAATGTGCAAATGTGTGCTAATGCAGCTAGCAATTTGCGAAACAAGAAGCAAATCCCAAGCTCTAAAGCCAAGCCTGCTGTAAGCCCAAGATCTCCTTGTAATACTGTTGCTTTTTCAGGGCCGCTAGCACTGTTTCCCGTCCCCTGATGTTTTATTTCTTCCAAATGGCCTGCCAGCATCCTGCGAGTACGTAGCAGGATCCGTTCAGTGGTGGCGTATGCTTCAGTAACCCATTTCCGTTCTTTGTGCCATGAAGGTGAATGAGCGAGCTTGACTGTGGCATAAAAAATAATCCAATAGGCAGCAAACACAAAAGCAGCCAATACAGCAAAGAATATTGCCAGTATTCCCAATTAGCAGTGGTAGAAACAAGACTTCTACCGTGGTGACCAGGCTTCCAGTAGGCGTATGTGTTGTATCCTAGTGTTCTACTGTCTTTTTAAAGACATTTTGGTATCATATATAAAAAAAACCGAGAGACGAAGTCACTTTGTACACATGCGCTTCCCTCGATTTATGATGGATTAACCGCTACGTAGACACTGGGAGTGTGCCGGTGAAATGATATGAGGCGGAGTTTACGTGCTGTACGATAAAGAAGCCGCCCATGGCCAAATCATACAGTACACAGTGCTTATGTTTTTTTTACAAACCGTACCTTTTCTTTATCACTACATGAGCCACTGGCTTCCGTTTTTAATGGCCACTATGTCTGCAAAAGGTTCGCTGCGAAGCGCAAAAATCTTTTGAATCCGTGCTTGAGTAGACGCGGCAGGCCCTGTTGTAACCGCAAGGATTCACTGCAGAGCAGACAAGTACAACAGGATCGCCAATCATAATACAGCAGTTCCGAAGGGTTACACGACGATAAATGCCCCTGAAAATCTCTTGCGCAGCGTCAGATTAGCACACATTAAACCATTTATCGATATCTTCTTGCCAACTCATCTATCTGTATTTAGCTGCCTACTTTTTTACTTATCAATGTGAATCTACTTATCTCTGCATTTGCCAGTGCAGCTGCCAGTAGTGTCCAAACCAATCGCATGTATGCATATTTCCATGTTTTTTTTATCTCCATAGGTTCTTCTGTGCCTACCTCGATGCCTCTGCGTACGCACCTATCTACCTAGCCATACCATTCCTCCTGTCAGTCTGTATTTCTTTCTTTCTATCTATCTATGCCTCTTCCTATTTAGCTGTGTCCCCCTCTAGCTATCTACCGGTGAGCCTCAACTAACTATGCGTCTTTTGCTGTCCTTGGAAATGGCCCATTAAGAAAACTGTGGTAAGGCTTTTTTAGAGGCCTCTCTGAAGCAAGAAAAAGGGACTCGAGTGGCAGCCAGAAAGGGACCCGAGAGGGAGCCTTTAAAGGGCCTTAGCAGCGACACCTCCAGGTCCAACTGCAGCGGCTGATGAACGATTATATAATGAGAGATCAGAGGGTCTCACAGGGAGACTTTCAGCAAGTCCTATCGAGATACTGTTACACAGGGCACTGACGGATTTCTAAAGAGACCGCGAAGTGGGGCTCCGGTGCCAGTGCTGCAAGAAGACCTGGCATGCGATCGTTGTAAGAAATAATATTGTGTAATCGGCATGCATGGCTACACAAGGAGGTGCATAAGGTAAAGCAAAGGGCAAGCCACCTGCTGAGCTAGAATGCAGCAACAGAACGAGCCGCTCCAGCATGGAGCCCCTGAGGACGCCAGATAGGCAAAGGGGAGACGCCAAACACTCCTACATTTTTCACAGCAAAGTATCTGAGATTGAGCCTCTGCTTCTGCCGCTTCTACGCCTGAAAGTGTGTACACGAAAGCAGGAGACACCCGCAGCATGCTATTGCTGATTTACCATTTACGCCAGCGACACGGAACGCCAGCATGTTCTGCGTATGCTCTTTTCGTCTATTCACTTCTAGTTTTGGCTTCAGTTCGCAGAGCAGTCTCTTGTTTCCCCCTCCTTAGAGCGGTTTCTTGCCTCCTGAGCAGCTCTTCAAATGCATCCTTGCTATCCTCTGCTATCTGCTGCAGCTGAATGCGTTAGGACGGAAGTGTATCATGCGCATGCTGGACATGGTGTGCAGGCCTAGAGATGGCGCACTGGCTCACAGTTTGTTCACATGTTCTTATCCAACTGGCCAAGAACGTTGTAGACATAAAAGTGATTGCACGCGCATGTCTCACTTTGTACAAAAGCTTCGTAAGGGCTGATCTCACATCTTCAGGGACAACACCCGAAGTTTGAAAACTGCTGCCGCTGCCTGGAGCTTTCGTTCCATGTGTGGTTTCTCCTCTGTGAGCTCTTTTCTCTCATTTTGTCCAGGATGACAAGAGATTTAGATTGATTCTGCACTTGCTTCTCTTGTTACCCTTACGACAATACGCATCATCGCCCTTCGCTCTATTTCCACCTGTGGAACCCACTCTGGTCTACACTGAAAGGAATTTCTCGGATACAGTGTCCCCTTTCCCCGTCATTCCTCATAAGGGCATTCCCCTTTATGTGACTCAGCAGTTGGTTTCCCTTCGCTAGTACTACTTGCGCCAGATTTGCCAATCTGCTTTGCTCCCAGAAATTTGCAAAAACACGAAGAACAGCCGTTTCCAGCGCAATCATAGCCAGAAGCATAACTGCAAAGTGCGCTCTATTTGAGTCTTTGAGCAACGGCAGCAATTGTTCGCCTACGGTGATCAATTCTTGCAGGTCTCCAAGCATTTCTTCTGTTAGCTTTCGCTCGTCAACACCATTTGTTGTTGATCCTTCAGGCGTATTTACATTGATCGCATCCTCTTCTTTCTCAGCACCAGCACAGGCTCCGGTTCTGCTTGCATTGACATGTGCGCTGGTGTCCTTATCGCCGGAGCCAGAAAGATTCCTTGGATCTCCTGCATTCAGCCTGCCTCGTGAGCAGCGCACCACTAAATAAGTTATTGCGAGTAGCTACTCGCTACTAAGGAGACAGAAAAGAACGGAAGCCGTTTGAGCCTCGGGCGCCCTTGCGATTCGAATGACGGCCCCACAACATTCCGTCGTAACGCTATCTGCTGTGCTGGCCCTTCCAGGTGAAGGCTTCTTTTCTACTGCTGCCCTTGAGCCTGGATTCCGGTGTTCCGTCTGTTGAACTGTTGAGAGGATGAACCGTTGGTGGGTTACCAGCAACCGCAGGAACACTGGATAGTGTTCCTGTGCACAGTCCTGCTGTAGTTGCTGTGAATGATCCTAGCAAAGAAAGGTAAATGGGCCACAAGCATAAGCGGCTGCAGGGGAAGGCAAGGCAACCTAACGTGCTCTCCTCGCTACTACGGCAACGTACTGGCGGCATGGCACTCAGGGGATTCTGCCTTTATCCACCCTGAAAGTGTGGTCCTACAAATCATTTCCTTTTCCTTGAGCATTAGAAGTGCGAGAAAAGGGCTATGAAGGAATGCTTTTTGCGAGACGTCCCTGCTTTTGGCGAGGCGACAGTGAACTCAGCTTGTGTTGGCCGTTCCTGCACGACGCCCTGAAGGAGGGACTATTAGGCACCTAGTGGAGATGATTATATAATTTTCTGCAAATTTCTTGTTTATCTCAAAGAACTTAAAAGGTACATTACAGGAATAGCCTGCACGGCCCTGTGGAGCACGCAACTTGTCAGGCACTAGAGGGCCAGAAATCGATTTCAGAGCTAGAACTCCTCCCACAAGAGACCCAGAGCAATGCGCAAAACTAAGGTCCAAGCTAACTCCCGGCTTGTTTTTAAAGCGAAGATTTTGCTCGTTAAAATTTCCCCCCAGAAAAGTTTTCCGTAAACTTTCCCAGCGCGCAACCGAGACGGTCGCAAAGGGACGGAAGTTTGAGCTAGCCTGCTTGTCAATATCTGTATATTGTTCCAGCGGGGCGTTCTGGTACCAAGCGTATCTCCGCAGGTGAAGTTTTACTTTTTAACGGAAAAACAGTAACAATCCTGGAGTGTGAAATTGCAACGAAACAGCCGATCAGGACCTCATCTCTCTCCGAACCTCGGGAGCTCACTAGAGTTAATGACTAAGCAGTGCAGCGCATGCATCTGCGCCTTACAAATATGTAATGAGTGCTGTATGCCAAGATTAATGAGAGCCAACGCCATATTAGTGGTAAAGCCAATGAGCTTGCCTGGCCTCTCACCGTGAACTCTGGGAAGAGACAGCAACTCTGTGTACATGAAGCACGCTAGAATAGTGATAAAGGCGAGTTGAAAACAGAAGCTTCTGTCAGTCCTTGAAGAGTCAAATTCACAGAGGCAATGGTACGTGTGCATAGCTATCTACCAACTTTAGTGTGGAACCAACAGTGCGAGACGTCTCACCACAAAACTGCGTTGCATCACAGAACTAGATCGTAAATGAACAGCTCGCATGGGTACAGCCCCAGATGCTTCTGCGATGCATCTGCGTGTACACAAACTTCTAGGTTTCAAGGTAAAATTTTTCTGCGAGAAACACCACGCGCTCAACTGAGACATCTTGGAACAAGAATCCCCGTGCAGAATCTGTTTCTAGGAGGCAAAAAAAAAAACCGTTTTCTGCCTCTAAGTTGCGCTAAATATTGCAGTAAAAATTTTGGTAGACCAAATCACATAGGTGAAAGGAGTGAAATCGATCTCAAGTGCGCCGCGCACCTAGCCGTGATACACGGACTGAAGCACCAACGGATGGATTTTAATTTATCCCACGACAGTCCGTTCACCAACTTGGCTGCTTTATTTGAATGATAAGCAGAATAATGTGAAAATTGATAGTGCTGCATTTCATGTTCTTGGACGGCAGCCATACACCAAAAACTTTTTAGCCCACAATAATTGAATGTAATGAGCTTCCGATACTCCCCGCCGCTCCATCGGCACTTGGCCTGAAAAAAGTCCCTCTATAAAAACGCAAAAGTTGAACATAATGATGCTAAATAGAACTCGGGGCCGCATTCTTGACAGTGGGGAGCAAATTCTGTGCCACAGCAAATCGCATTAAACAGTTTTCTAGCCGAGAGACAGTAAACGGAAGTACAGTTCTACGCACAGTTCTACGCGGAAGGCACATACCCATATTGACTTCCTGAGCCATTTCTACTTCTCCAAAGAGGAGCTGACAGTTGCTACAAGGAGGCACAGGACGGGAAATGCGATACAGATACACGGCAATGCATGCTTCTGCAAGAAACTGTGTACCCCTGTTCCACACTTATTAAATATTGTTCAGAGGAAAGCTCCTGCTGCCTGCAATCTATGAAAAAACTTACCTACCTACTTTTAAGTGGTTGAGGTACTGGGCTGCTCGCCTTGAGCTTCTTTGTCAGACGCGACTTTTGCAAGCTCATCTGCTGAATAACCTGAATAACTCTCAGGACCGTGAAAGATACCACTAAACTCGCTACAGGACAAGACAAATGTTGTTTTTCCAGCCCCTTTAAGGCAAATGATGCCACAATTTAGATCCCTGAGGTATTTTCATCTAGCTTCTATGCACAAGCACATACCTTGAGCGTTACTGCATTTCGGCTCTCCGCGTAACGTCCAAACGGAGGCGATAGCCCCTGAAAGAAAAGGCTAGCATTGATTCGAATATCCTAAGCCACAATAGTAACAGTGCGAGTTTTTGTCATTGTCAACTTTATATACTTTTGCAGTAGCATAAACGCCTGACGCTCCGGAGTACTCGTTCAGCCCTGCACGCACGCGCACGATTTAAGCCCTCCAGCAGATAATGGAGCGAAAGCGCACTTTGCAGTGCTTCGCGTATATTCATCTTCTCGAAAGCGAGCGGAACGCGAAGTGCATCTTAGCTTGTAGAATGAGGTTTGGGCTGATTGAAGTATACATGCTGTGTACTTGGATGCTCGTATAAAGTGAAAAACTTTCCGCTTCACCATACCAGGAGTGGTTGAAAATGCGTTGAAGACGGTCGCTTACGTTGTTGCATATTTACCTGTTTATTACGCAGAGACTGTTCACAAATATCATGAGATATAATATGTTGCGCCTTGGGACAAACTAAATTAATGGCTGCATATGCTTCGTTCGCTCCCACTTTTGTCAAATCACGTTGTGGCTGTTATCGTAACGCTCATTCAAGGGGCTATGCACTCGTGAAGGACTAAAAGATTTGTGTGAAAGAATAAAAAGCATTATGGCCCTTGTTTTTGTGAGGCAAGCAGCTCAAAGCAAGAATACTCCTGTGAAGCAAGTCTCTTTCACTCGCGCAATTTTCTGAATCGCCGCTCAACAGTCTCTAAAAGCCGCTGCAGCTGCAATGCTTTGCGTAACACAATCTCGATGAAATGCAAGCATACGGAGGAACTAGCCCACATTACGCTCGCACAATTTCATCAGATCATCGAAAAAATCTATACAGGGAAATGCGCACACAGGAAAAGTTTGATTTTGCGAAACAGTCCTGAGGGCCAGCTTCATATCCTCAGAGACGATTTCCTTGCAGAAAATAAACTTTCTCTGCCTTGGCCCAACTTGTTCTCGTGGCTTTTTCAATATATTGGCTGGTTAATATCAATGAACCAGTGTTTACTGGGAACGCTCACAATGACTTGTGGTGACAGGGGCTGTCCAGGCAGCAGACAGCAGTTGCATTGGACCTTTTCTTTTCCCATTTCCCTTCAGTTGGTGTAGGGCTGCACTTTTCAAACGTTTTGGCGTGTTGTAGTCCTTGCTTGTGATTCTGAGCGTCCTTATTGGTTGCAAACGGTGTACATCCTACATGTTTCCATCTCCTATTGGCTAAACGGCCTCCTTCCACTGGCTTTGGCCGATCACTCACTTTCAGAATTAAGAGTCTCTGGCGAACAGGAAGACGAACACAGGAAATCTCTTGGCTTATTTTGTGACAACCTAGGCATCCATGAAGTCGCTAGACGATGACTCAAGTCCCAAGTAGCGATCATTGAAAGCCTATCAATGTTATCGTCCCTCTGTCGCTCGACCTTCAGAACACCAGCTATTCATGTTGTCCCAACGGGACAAGGAAAACAGAGGCACGATTATATCCATACATGGCAAAACTGACGCAACATGAATAATGTCAAAAGAATGATTCATTACAGATGCATGTGACAGTGGAAGAAACCTTTAGAGAGGCCTCGTGTTCAAAGCTGATTTGCAGTCAAAGGGAAGAAGCGGGAGGCCTGTATAGACTTCACATTGTTCCAACCGCAGTCCCTACGAACATAAAAGCAATAGATGCGCATACAAAAGCAATGCCCAGGCACCGAAGACAAGAAGAAGATTTAGGACAGCTTGGGTGGACAATGGAAACGCGGTGCAAAGTAAGGAGCTGATGGAGTAAAGTGCTCATCACATTGTTCTTGGAAATTCTGGCCGAATAATGGTTGGGCCATTAAGCTCGCCGCGTTTACTAAGGATCACTTTACCCGGAAAAGCTTAGCCTCAGCTTGAAAGAAGGCATTCTTAGGAAGCGAAATGTCCGGCCCAATCGCGCACATCCTTTGGGAACCCACTACCAGTGAAACTAATGAACAATAATAATAAACCAAGTCTGCACAACACATAGCTCGTTAGATATCTTGGTAAATGTGAGCATTTGTAGTAAAGCCTGACTTGCATGAACTCATAAACTCAGGCTAGTATCGTTTAAGAATCCTCCAGAAACCAAAGAAAGTCTCGGGGTTTCTGAGTGTTACGGCTGTAGCTGCCATCGCCATTGCTCAGTAGCAGCTGATACTTTTTGACCGTGCGCTACAGGCTGCGAAAGCAGCTGTGACGATGGCCGCTAGGCACACCAAGTTGATCTGCCATAGCTAATCAGAGAGCCCACTCAGCACAAGCTAGTTAAAATCTGTCTGCGCTACTTTTGTCACAGCACCACGAGCCGCGCATCCGAAGAACGTAGAGAGCAATGCGTTTCACTGGCGGTTTTTCGAAAGCACATTCGACGATTAAGTAGTACTACGCTCAGTTGGGAAGCAGATGCAAATCGCGCCCAAAGTTACGAAGAAGAAGATTGTATTATCTGGAGCATCACTGGTTTCGCAAGCTAGGCCATTTATCTGAATGGAAATGCTGTTCTGCTTCCGGCGTGTGTTGTCGTTCAATTCCTTATTTACATGATAAGGCTCTTCATTCAAGGCGTTGCATGACCGTTGAAGATTTATTGTTTGGCCATTTGTGTCTGGAGAAAGCTGTGCTGTACCTCTATGTCTGTTTTCTATTAGCAGGTAGCTGCTGATGGCAACCAAAGCCAGCAGATCGATTCCAGCAGGGAGATCTCAGCGGTCTTCTGGCGACATGGAAAATATTACTTTCACTATCTTCAGGGACCACCAGAGTGATGCATGTGGATTGCCGGAACAAATGCGTTTCGATCCTGGAAAGAGCTCCACTACTAGAAAACGAAAACTTTCTCCCAGGAGATTGCTAAACTGTAGGGTTTACATTTTTCAGAAAACTGCTAAGGCCGTAGGGATTCCTTTTTTCCATGGCTTGGCAAGCAGTGCTGACGCGTTCCTAGATACAGGCGCTATCTGCAGCTTGCTTGACTCCTTCGTGCAAGAAATAAATGAGAGCTTACAGTTACGATAGATCAGTAGGAGTCATTAGGGTTCAGTACATGTACAGGCAAAAAGCAGTAGGCAAGGGGGAGAATTAAATGCAAACAGTGGTAGGAAGGCTGATAGCAAGCCTAATCTCTTTTCCGGACTCAGTAGAATCTGCTGCGACCGCGACTACGCATGGCAGGGGCTTGCGCTGCTATGGTTGTCACTGGACAGCGTCTAGCTTCGTTTTCGTTCTACAAACCGAGCGTATTCCCAAGCACTTATTCAAAGTTTGTACCTGAACATGTCTAGCCTCGTGCATCTGTTTGATGCATCTGTTTGATGCATCTTTTTGATGATTATGAGTGTTTTTCCGATATTGCGTTGAAAAGTCAAGCAAAATAATTGCCAAACTGTCGCTGCACTGCGGCGCCAATCAAAAACTGCTGGCAACACAGCCTTTCGTTCCCAGGTGCTTCTCCAATTGAGTAGACGCTAAGTAGAATCAATCTATTCTGCAGCAATCTTCATATGCAGCACGCAGCTTTGAAGGTGTGCTCTACGCCAATTGTTTTTCGAACATATGGACGATACTACGCCGGGTAACCAATATTCTGCCGAGTGAAAATGCCACATTTGTATAAGGCCTACAATTGCAAGAGTTAGAGCAAAAATATTTTGTCGTTTAGTACGATGAATCTGAAAAAAAAACAGGACTAATTAATATAATTTAGTATAGCGACTCGGTGAGCAGCGGCAATCCCTTTAAATGCTGTCCTGAGTCTCAGAACTTATAAAATGACATATCGATGCACCAGGAATAAACGTGTTTTTGATATATCACGAAATACTACATACGGCTAGCATAGATCGACTGTTTAGAAGGGACGTGCATGCGGACACGATTTGACAGTACAATTTCACTTAACTTAAATATTCTCATATACGTTCAAATTAATGCCTATATTACATTACAGATGCTTGTTACACAACATTTTGTACCCCGCCTATTTAATATACATACTTGACACGGGCACAATGCTGTTCAGACCACCGGAGCCTGCAGCCTTTTTCACAGATGTTTATCAGGCACAACATCAAAGGGTCCATCAAGAAAAAACTAGTTCTTGTGCTTCTTGAAGTACCTCCTTCAGCTTATCGATCTGCGCACATCAGCATTTTTGCATCTGTATAATGAAGCTAAGGATGCAAATAAAAGAAACAGAAGTGTGCAGGGGCAGACAAGATGGAGGAGGAGTAGAACTGCAAGGGAAAGGAAGTAAATCAATGCATTTCGAGTACTTTCTCCCTTCGCATGTCTGCCGTTGCATGTTCGCAGTTCGCGCCTTCCCAAAGGCTGCCGCAGTTTCTCCGTATGCTGTTCCATGCTAGCTGCTTCTATTGCTGCTAAGCCTTCTGCTGCTGGCCCGGTGCTTCTGGTTTTGCTCTCCACTTCTTCAGCGTATAACCGCAAGACCCGTGTGTCCTCCGATGTCTCTAAGATCCTTCAAGTGGCTTATCACTTTCCTTCGCTGCACTACATTGCACCTTGGCGGCTTGTCAACAGTCTTTTCAGCCCCATCTGGAGCGGCGACGAAGATTCTACGTCTTTTGTGGGGCGTTCGTAGGATCTCCTCTGTGCCCTTCTTTCCCTCAAGCCCTGGATATGCCATTGTAGAAGGCTCCAAAGAAGGCCCTCTACGGAACTTTCCCAGTGTTTCTTGAGAACTTTCTGTCGTCTCAATTTCTGTATTGTCACCCCTGCAGGGTCTTCAAGAAGCATCTCTAGATTCGCTTCTCGTTCCTTCTCCATGTGTATCTGAAGGTTCTCTGCGGGCCATTTCAGAAGGGTTCGAGGAAGCTCCTGTAGCGGAATCCCCAGGCGCTCCTTCAGAATATTCTCTAGAATCCGTTCCTGTAGGGTCACCTCTCCAAGTTAGCCAAGAGCCATCTCTAGATTCTCTTCTACTCGCTTCTCCATGTATATCTGAAGATTCTCTGCGGGCCAGTTTAGAAATGTTCGAGGAAGCTCCTGTAGTGTTCTCTCCACGCGGCCATTCAGAATATTCTGTAGGCTCAGTTTCTGTACGGTCAACTCTCCAAGGTCTCCAAGGAGCATCTCTAGATTCTCTTCTACTTCCTTCTCCATGTGTATCTGAAGGTTCTCTGCGGGCCATTTTAGAAGGGTTCGAGGAAGCTCCTGTAGCGGTCTCTCCAGGTGCTCCTTCAGAATATTGTGTAGGCTCAGTTCCTGTACGGTCACCGCTCCGAGGTTTCCAAGAAGCATTGCTAGATTCTCTTCTAATTCCTTCTCCATGTGTACCTGAAGGTGCTCTGCTGTCCATTTTAAAAGGGCTCGAGGAAACTCCTGTAGCGGTCTCTCCATGCGCTCCTTCAGAATATTCTGTAGGATCAGTTCCTGTACGGTCGTCTCTCCAAGGTCTCCAAGAGGTGAATCTAGATGCTCTTCTACTCGCTTCTTCATATTTATCTGAAGCTTCTCTGCGGGCCATTTTAGAAGGCTTTGGGTGAGGTGCTGAAGCTGATTCTCCAGGCGCCCCTTCAAAATATTCTGTAGGATGAGATCCTGGACTGTCACCTCTCCAAGGTCTCCAAGAACCATCTCTAGATTCTCTTCTACTTTCTTCTCCATATGTATCTGAAGGTTCTCTGCGGGCCATTTCAGAAGGGCTCGAGGAAGCTCCTGTAGCGGTCTCTCCACGAGGCCCTCCAGAATAATCTGGAGGATACGTTTCTGTACGGTCACCTCTCCAAGGTCTCCAAGAAGCATTTCTAGATTCGCTTCTACTGACTTCTCCATATGTATCTGAAGGTTCTCTGGGAGCCAGTTTAGAATGGCTCGAGGAAGCTTCTGAAGCTGATTGTCGAGGTGCTCCTTCAAAATATTCTGTATGATCATTTCCTGTACGGTCATCTCTCCAAGGTCTCCAAGAAGCATCTCTAGATTCGCTTCTACTTCCTTCTCCATATATATCTGAAGGTTCTCTGAGAGCCCATCTAAAAGGCTTCGATTGAGCTCCTGTAGCGGGACCTCCAGGTGGTCCTTCAGAATATTCTGTAGGCTCCGTTTCGGTATGGTCAACTCTCCGAGGTCTCCAATAAGCTTCTCTAGATTCTTGTCTACTGACTTCTCCATATGTATCTGAAGTTTCTCTGCGGGCCATTTTAGAGGGCTTTGAGGATGCTCCTGCAGCGGACTCTCCAGGCGCCCGTTCAGAATATTCTGTAGGTTCTGTTCCTGTACTGTCACCTCTCCGAGGTCTCCAAGAAGCATCGCTAGATGCTCTTCTACTCGCTTCCCCATGTGTACCTAAAGGTTCTCTGCGGGCCCTTTTGAAAGGCCTCGAGTGATCTCCTGTAGCGGACTCTCCATGCGCTCCATCAGAATATTCTGTAGGTTCATTTCCCGTACGGTCACCTCTCCGAGGCCTCCAAGAGACATCTCTAGATTCTCTTCTACTCGCTTCTTCATATGCGTCTGAAGGTTCTCTATGAGCCCTTTTCAAAGGCCTCGAGTGAGCTCCTGTAGCGGACTCTCCATGCGCTCCACCAGAATATTCTGTGCGCTCATTTCCTCTACGGTCATCTCTCCGAGGTCTCCAATAAGCTTCTCTAGATTCTCTTCTACCCGCTTCTTTATATGTATCTGAAGGTTCTCTGTGGATCCATCTAAAAGGCCTAGAGTGAGCTCCTTTAGCGGACTCTCCATGCGCTCCATCAGAATATTCTGTAGGCTTCGTTCCTGTACGGTCACCTCTCCGAGGTCTCCAAGAGGCATCTCTGGATTCTCTTCTACTCGCTTCTTCATCTGTATCTGAAAGTTCGCTGTGGACCCATCTAAAAGGCCTCGAGTGAGCACCTGTAGAGGACACTCCATGCGCTCCACCAGAATATTCTGTGGGCTCAGTTCCTCTACGGTCATCTCTCCGAGGTCTCCAATAAGCTTCTCTAGATTCTCTTCTACTCGCTTCTTTATATGTATCTGAAGGTTCTCTGTGGACCCATCTAAAAGGCCTCGAGTGAGCTCCTGTAGCGGACTCTCCATGCGCTCCATCAGAATATTCTGTGGGCTCAGTTCCTCTACGGTCATCTCTCCGAGGTCTCCAATAAGCTTCTCTAGATTCTCTTCTACCCGCTTCTTCATATGTATCTGAATGTTCTCTATGAACCCTTTTCAAGGGCCTCAAATGAGCTCCTTTAGCGGACTCTCCATGCGCTCCATCAGAATATTCTGTAGGCTCCGTTCCTGTACGGTCATATCTCCGAGGTCTCCAAGAGGCATCTCTGGAGTCTCTTGTACTCGCGTCTTCATGTGTATCAGAAGGTTCGCTGTAGACCCATCTAAAAGGCCTAGAGTGATCTCCTTTAGCGGACTCTCCATGCGCTTCTTCAGAATATTCTGTGGGCTCAGTTCCTTTATGGTCGCCTCCCCAAGGTCTCCAAGAGGAATATCTAGATGCTCTTCTGCTTAATTCTCCATATGTATCTGAAGGTTCGCTGTGGACCCATATAAAGGTCCTCGAGTGAGCTTCTATAGCGGACTCTCCATGCGCTCCTTTAGAATACTGTGTAGGCTGAGTTCCTGTACGGTCACCTGTGTGAGGTCTCAAAGAATCATCTCTAGTCGCTTCTGCATATATACCTGAAGGGTCTGTGTGGTCCCTACTAAAATGCCTCCATGGACCTCCAGGAAGGTATTTTCCATGCGCACTTCCATAGCTTTCTTGTCCTCTTGCTACGCTGGGATTCGCAGTTTTTGCACTGGCGCGGGGGCTCTCTGTATACGAAAGCGAGAGACTCCTCTCGGAGGCCCGAGCATGAGATGGTAGGGCACTTCTACGTGGTCCTTTAGGCATCATGGTTTCGGGAGGCGCGCCAGCCATGAAGCTTCCTGGATGAAGCCCCGGTGCTGACCCTGCGTATGCACCTGATGAACGCAATAAGAGCTGATGCAGGGCAGCATATATTTGCCTCACGAATTGTTGTCCCGCGTAAATTTCGGGGTTCTGCGCATTCTCAAGTGAAAAGGCAGATGCAGCATCACTGCTGCTCGACTGAGGGGGCGCCAAACTCTCGAGAGACGATGCAGTGCTTGGAAACGAAGTTGAGGACCCTTCCTGAGAATGCAAGTCAGTACGCATTGATTGCAGTTCGCAAGTTTCGCTTGGCTGGATCTCTTTTCCTTCGACTGCACCTTCAGCTCCATTGCCATGCTGGCTTTGTGAAGTCCTCTCTTGAGAGTCAGAGGTAGAACCATCGGAATCTGAAGGAGTTATACTTCTCCGCCCAGCTAGCGCGTCTTCGTGCTTCTGAGCTAGTATTTCGCGGCTCTCCCCAGAAATGTCGTTAAGCTCCCGCAGTTGAACTGACAAAGGCACAACAACCGGGGTTGACTGGGCAAGGGCAAGACGCTCCTCTTCAGAAAGAGCCGGATAAAACAAGCGCCTCCCAAAGCGGTTAATAAGACGTCCAAAGGCGGGATGATTCCTTAGAGTAGTTATTCTTGCTCTTCTAACTCGCCCCAGGAATCTGAGAAGGGCTTCACTCACTTTACGGGGGACAATGCCGCCGCTGTCGGCCTTAAAGAGCCTATCCCTGCCTTTGGCCCTGCCTAATGCTTGCACACTCAAATTTTGCATTGACCATGGGGTCAGCATATCAAGTGCCTGTTTAGACTGACTTATTGCTTCTCTTGCGACGGTAATGGAAGTAAACAACAAATCACTTCGAACTTTTTGTGTAGCGTCAATCTTTGGCCGGCGTCGGTGAATATTTGCCAAGAACTTCACGAATCGGCGAATCTTCCTTACGGTGTTCCCATATGTTCCAGTGCGAGACACCCCAGATGTTGCGAGTCGTCCCTCACGCGCAATTGCATCCACTGTTGCGCTCCAACCGCCATCCAAAACATCGGGAAGAACGTAACCCACAGAAGCCAGCTCTGCAGCAGTAAGGCCCACAATCAAAGAAATACCTTTAAGATAGTCGCCCCCGCCAAGTAAAGGTAGGAGCTTTGAGCCAGTATCACATAGTTCAAGGGCTTCTCGAAATAGTGACCTTGCTCTTCGCCTAACTTGATGCTCAGATAGCTCCCCATGATGTTCTTGTGTATTTTTCGCTTCCTGCTCGTCTCTCAAGTTAACACAAGCTGTAATCCGTGTGCTGGGTCCTTCACCCTCGTTGCCAAGGTCAGAAATCGCACGTGGGTTATGTCCTTGAGACAAATGTAGCCGTCTCTCTTGTGAGCAGCGAAGCACTAAAAATACAACTGCTGCAGTCCCAATCACTGCTGCTACCAATACACTAACTTTTAAAAAGACGGGGAGTGACGAAGAACGCCTAGGGCTCACCAGACTATTCGACATGGCCAATGAATCCCCGCATTTCAAAGCTGGTGGGGAGCCCTTCGTGTTGCTAGTCGTGCAGCCGTCCCCGTTCTCTATACTGGTGGAACTGCTCGAGTGCTTCCAATTAACCTCGTTGCCCTCTGTCGAAAGACTTGGCGGTAGGGCAGCCGCCGTAGCAGTAGTAACGGGGGCAACATCGCAGAGCGGGGTTGTCTTATGCACTGCCGCAGCACTTTTCGGGGATGCAGTGCATAGAGTTAACAAGCAGAGCAGGCAGAAGCCTCTTGACAAGTAGCGGCGGGAGCCGTAAGCCACAGGATAGCTCGTAAGACCACTGGTGAATCGATAGTCTGGAGAGTTCATGGCATTCAAGAAAGTGAGCCTATACTGGTCCCCTAAGGCAGAGATCAGAACAACAGTTTTTCTTAACTGCAGTAGAAAAAGGACGCACTAGAGCTCAGCAGCTGGCGGGTCTCATAGCGTCGTCAGTTGAGGGGTAAGCAAAACGTCATGTAGAACTGCAGGGGACCAGCTGGTATAGCCGTCACCTACGCCTCCCTAAAACATCTTTATTGATAAACACTAATGAAAATGAGTATATGATGAAGAGCTTGGTGCATTTTGCATGAAAGTGCAGAAACAGCCGCAAGGACTGATGAAAACTGTCGAATTGGAGGCAGGGACTGCACTTTACAGAGGGCAGGTGTAGCTACACAGGTGACTAGAGATTGAACAGGCTACCCACTTGCCTAAAATGAGAATACGCATTTATGTGATTGATTTTTTGTCGATGGGACTGTTAAATTCTTCTTAAACCCTCATGTTAGTTGCGCGCTCAGTGCAGAACATGCTGCGCACCGGCTGCCTGCGCAGCGAAAAAGATGAAGTCACTGCGCGCTGTGGGGAGAGGAAAAATTGCTCGAACATTCCATGGACGTAAAGAATAGAGCTAATATATCCGGATTTGCTTGCTTAAACCACCTGGACAGGCAGAAAAATGTAGAGCCGCATGTGTGTGTCGTGGAACTTACGGTCCCACCAGTACCACGCTGCACGACGGATTACGAAAGCCATCCTAAGGAACGAAAATGTCTAAATATATCGTCACTATACCTACGCAACAGCGCGTAATTAAAAAGGGTTTAAGGTTGGTTACTTGATTGGCCGCACTCTGTACTGCATGGTCTGCGGTGGTGTTCTGCAGAGATCCTACCAGCGACTCCGTTCACGCTGCCATGTCTGGCATTTAATTTTACTGCTTATTACGAATTTCGACTATAACTAATGCTGTCCCCAAATGCCAAGGTATTTGTGCATAGCCTTTGCAGTGCATTGATGCTAATCGGCCAAAAAATCACTGGAGCCAAGGCAAGGCGTGGCGTACTACATGGGAGGGCGACTCCCAGAGACGAAGTGCAGATCCACAGAGACGGCATTTCCATAAGGACTTTCCAATGCCTGACAAAAATCCGTTCCTTGGTCATGGAGAGTAGCACTTGGCGGTGGCGTAAAGGTCTGCCAGGGCACCTAACGAGCCTTGCTGTACTGCATGACATATCTAAAAGACAGTGTAGACATGTGCAATTGGAAACTGATGGATCAGCGTTTCAATAGTAGGTTCCCTAGCTCGAACCAAACTGAAATGTTTGTATAGCCCACCAGAATTGGGTGGAACGGAACTCATGAATATCATACTGCACAATGCGCAGGCCGAGTTCACCTTGGCGTAACAGTGAGAAGGGATAATTTCCTAAGGCTCGACTGTGTAAAAATTCAAATCCCCCAGCAGGAAGACGCCGACAAAGAGACTGGGTCACGCGTGGAAAAGGTGCCGTGGAATGCGGCAAGATGCTGGGGATTTTGTGTCTCCAGACCGAAGGCGAAGCCAAACGAAATCGAAGCCCCCCCGCAGAATGCCCGCAGCAGTGGAATAATTAAACCCTTAAAAAGGCATACCTATGCGTTGGGGAGCAAGAACGCCTTAGCCGCCAGAGACGCACCACTCAAAGAAATAACTACAGATAGTACGAAGTAGAGAAAACCAGCCCACAAATAATGCAAAGGGGCACCAATAGCCCACAGAAGAAAAGCGCAACTAGGCACCAGCAAAAATACTCAAAGAACTGAAAAGCAGGAAGCGTGAGGCCCGAGAAAAATTTCTGCGTAATGCCTACCTGGGGCTTAGACCGCTTGAAGTGTACATTGCGTGCAGCAGTGATACGCGAGCCGCCATGCCGGCCAGTGAGTGCCGGCGTATGCGTCGTAACGCGGACATGATGGCAACTGCCCGCTTTGGCTTTTCTGACCACAACTGTGAGTCTCTCTTGGATACCTGTGGACGGCGTAGGTTTATGATGCCTCCCGCTGTACAACGACAGCAGTCCAGATTTAGGCGGTTCCCTAGGGATCATCTGTTTACTGGGACTAACGGTAGGAGGTTGCTTGTTTGTGGAGAAGAGAATGGATGAAAAACATGGTGCCGTCGTGAGTGGCTTTTGAGCTATGTCGTAGTGAGGCTCATTTGGTACTGTCTGCCAAGGGCTTCGTTAGGACTGCACCAAAAAAAGCATATTGATACTTTTACTCTAGAAAGCTCAGAATCAACGCAAATGGCAGTTAAGCTGGTCTACAAGTTTTCCACATGGACAAAAGAGACACCTGGCTGAATGAAGCTCGCCCGAAGACTTGCAAAGCAAGAATACAACTTGCTAGAGACACAGCTGTGGAGACGAATGGAAGAACAAACGGAGCTATTCTTATGCACACCTCAAAAGCAGTACATGTTACACAGGAAAGTAAGGAGCAAAGGTGCACACCAAAGGTACTAATTTGGCAGGCATGCGTGAGCTTGCATCAGGAATGCACAGTAAGCGTGGTACTTAGTGCGCTCTAAGCAGACTGAATAGTAGTCCGCTGGCTCCACCCGATTTGAGCATAATAAGAACTCGTTAACACTAGGCCCGACTTTATACGCATGCCTTTATCGTTCTGGCTACATAGACGAAGCTGCACTGCGCAGCATTCCTACGCAAGAAGAAAAATAGGCGGGTCCTTAGGTCACACTGTGCAACTAGCCGATAGCACAACTATTTTAAATTTATGCAACGTTTGTTGGTCTGGTGGCCTGCAGTGGAAAGTCGCTTCTGCTGGAAGACTTCTAGGTAAGAGTAAGGAGCGGCTGTCGTGAGAGCGCTTAGGCAGAATGCAGGAAATCAAATCGTTCAGTGTCGGCCAAATACTCTTTCAAAATTTTCATGTGCACAGCCATGTGTTGACCACCCGACCATTGCTGACGCTTCTCCCGTAGAGGGTTGAGATCGTCGTCACAGGCTTCACTAAGGGATATGCCCCCAGTGTCTCCCCTCAGTACGGATTTGTTGTGCAATTCCACATGAGCCGATTCCTCTTGCACCATTAGCACTGGCCCATGGCACACCTGCTTTAAGCCCTCTGGGAGTCTTAGTGGTAGTGCTGCAGGGTGGCCTTTACCCCTACTATGCCTGCAAGGAAGGGTCGAAAGCGCATCAGCTCCTCGTAGATCTATGCATATTTTTTGGGCTTCTATAGCGAGTATACAGCATTTTAGAAGCTGTGGGGTCATACTTTGCTGGCCTTAACAGCAGAGTTAGTCTAGATATGCAGCATATCGCCGAAGCCTCCAATAGTGAAGACCAAAGGCCATTACTTTAGTTCGACTAGGACCTTAGGCCTTCTCGCCTCGAATATTTGCATTGTTTCTGAAGGAAGCACACCGAGCAGCCATGGCACTTGATTAACGACATCAGGCGTGAGTGTGACATAGTACAGACGATATCGAGGACTGGGTCTGCGAAGCCCTTAATGAGATCATTTAATATTTTGCAGTAAACGAAAAACATATCGATACATGAAAAAAAAAATTTGAAACGCGCAAACAGCTTTTGCCATACTGGCTGCTGCCGAATCAAGGGTGTATCTCGGTCTGTGTGGGTCTAGACACCTTTGAGTCAAGAGAGGACAGGGCCAAAACTCTCATGTTAAATTCCAATGAAATCGGGTGTTATTACAGCGTTGAAATCGGTCATTTAGGGGGTCCTTGTACTCAACTAGCGCTTCCTCACAAAGGGACTGCCATAGAGCCACCTATCCACCGGGCACCGTTCCGTCGTTTCGATTCAGCTTCCCCTAGGTCTGCTTCACATCTTCGAAGCACACAGTCTGCGTCAAAATGAAATGCAGGTTCATTTAGTTATTTGAGGAGGGTAAATGAGGATTTGAACTCCTTAGATGCCCGATTTAACTATACAGGTTCTTTACTTGATGTGGTGCGAGCACTATGCTGTCGATGCGGTGACATCTTTGGCCCCACATGGGGACGAGCCCTCTGCTATGTGAATTTGGGGAACCTGTTTATTTTACTTCAGGCCCTAAAGGGCTACCGAGGAGGCCACGCAAGCATTGATGCCCTGTTGGTGTCCGCTGGCTCTCTGTGGTCCAACAGGAGCGCAGCCTGATGATGCCTCCGCAACAACACCTTTCCTCGTTCGCAACTGCGCTTAGGTGCTTAAATAACGAAATCAAGAGGGAAGATTTACCGATCGAATGGCTTGCGTATTGAACGTGCTCGGCTTGTAGTTGGGGTGCTCACACCGCCTGTATCTTCGTGAGGATAGTGCGTTGAGAGCAATGCTGCCCCCAAGCTGCCCTTGCACACGTAGTGCGATGCTCCCCTTATTAGTCTGCAGGGTTTTCTGCGCCTTGCTAACTGTCGTCTGGCTGCAGTGCCTTCTCTCTCCAGGTGCTGTAGCCATAGCAGCGAGGGAGCTGCACATGGCGACAGCGAAGAGCGTGCCTGCGGCTGATCCTAATTCTGATCCGGTAGGCCATCTCCCGATCAGTAGTGGAGATGATCATTTGTTTCTTATATCCAGCAGAAGCTCGTTGCCGAGCAACACAGGGGATCGGCGGTCGGCTGCACCGGCTTCAGAGCAATCTGCTCATGTTGAGCAGCCAAGATCAGCCAGGCCAGGCCGGTTCTTCTCTTCTTCCGTATTATTCAAAGTAAAATCTTTTGCGGCCGCGGCGATCGGAATACTAGCAATTATTTACTTGGTGCTGCGCTGCAGAAGAAACAGGGGGCTTCATTCGGTGCGAGGCCAAACGTTGAGGGCCCTTTCTGACACGGCAGAAAGCAGCAGCAGCAGCGAAATGGCCAGCGCCAGTAGCGACGTTGAGAGCAGCTCAGATGGTGACCCCGGGGAGTCTGCTTGTGACGTCTTGAATGCTGACGAGGAAAAGCCAGCATCCTCGGCACCTAAGTGGAAAATATCGGAAGATGAAGTCCACAACAGAGCATCCTTATTATTTACAGAAGCGAAGGATTTAATGGAATTGGCCCTAAAAGTACTACCTCTTCTCAAAGGGCCCTTCCATAATCCTCTATCAACGTTGCTTACTATCGTGGCCCAGGAACTATGTGCTGTTCGTCTCTATGCAGATCTTTGGGTGCAGGCACGCTGGAACCCAGCAATGCATCAAATATTAGAAAGTGGGAGAAAACTTGTGGGCTCTGGGGAGGCTTCGAAAACCAGTTCTGCCGTGTCGAGGAACTTCGAAAACGTGCTTTTGTTTTTGGAGAGTCTTGGTAAACAGATACCCCAGAAGGATCCGCGGGGGCAGGAACAGCTCCTGAAGGATCTTCTAGCTACTGTGACAATGGCGCGGGGAGCGTTTCATCAATGCGCAGTTGGTCTTTCCGTTCTTTTACCATGGTCACAGGTGAAAACGCAGAAAGCGGCAGGAATCGAGGGTAGAGGGGCCAGACGAAGAAAAGGTGGCTCGGGCGTCATACCAAAAGAGCTGGAGGCGTCTTTGATGAAAGTGTTGACAACGGTACAATCCGCTCGCCGTGAAGCATTGCTGTCTGACCCTGAGTTACGTCCTTGGATAGAAGTTTGCGAACGAAGCCTAAGGCAAAAAATTATAGAAAACTCGAGGCTTCGCCGCCCAGCCACGACTGCTTCTCCCTTGGTAGCTCAAATGAGTGAACTTTTAAGAGGCTGTGACGTTCCCCTAGAAGAATTGCGTAGGGCCCACGAGAGCTTGTTCAAAGACTTTCTCGCCCACGAAAGTGCGCCCCTCGTGGTCGCGAGAAAACGATCAGGGGGATCAACAGATCGGCCTTGGGCTGTAGCAGTAAGAGAGGCCTTGAGGAAGGATGGAAATCAAACTTCTTCTCTTGCGGCCGTTGCTACCAGTTCCTCCAGCTCTTCTAAAACCAAGCATGCAGACGCAGCTGGAATACAAGCCGGAGTTTCAGGAGGGCAGTCCAGGGCATCTCGGAAAAAAAGAGCTGAACCTGCAATACTGTGGCTACCCTCATCTCTTCCAGTGCCTACCTCATGGTTTATCGCACCTGACGGAGGCATAAATTTCCCAGTAATTTCTCTGCTTCTCAGCTCTAATGCGGCCCCCGTATCTTGGCGTTTTACTAGAAACAGTCCGTTGCTTTCCCTACCCAGAACAAGCCCAAAAAATTATCAGACGGCATTGGCTTTGAAGGCGCCTGCAGCGGCCCCCAAGCATCTGCTCAAAAAGAAAGTCCTGAACCCAAATGCTCCTCCATTTACACCCAAGCTGACTATGCAGGATGAGGGCGAAGGTACAACTGTAGAGGTGAAGAAGAGAAAACACGATATAGTAAGAGCTCCCGGAGCGAATAAGGGCCCAGGGACACCCTTTTACGGCCATGCGTGGGGCGAGCCTTCAGAAAGCACTGGGCAAGAGGAAAGTTCAGACAGTGGAGACGACCCTTTAACGTAGAAGAATTTTTACCTGCCAGCCTGCTTGAAACGGCAGCGACGGCAAAGGCAGCAGGCAAGTGAGCAACAAAAGCAGAAGCAGCACCGCTGGAAGAAGCACTACTAGCGGCTGCAGGGAAAGACCTAGAGAGCTCGGATGGAAACAGGGGCTTTGAAGGAAGCTTGGACGAGAACGGTTTTGTTTCTTTGGTGCTCTTCTTTGTAATCATCTCTTCCTCTTTTCCTTAAGCTTGTTATTTTTACCAAGCATTTCTGTCATTTTCTCAGTATGCGCATTCACTTCTTAGCCTCTGCGTTCTCTATTGCTACACCTTTTCTTGAGCAGCTCTCTGGTATAGTGCAGCGCAGGAACAGCTGAACGCTTTTTTAGGAGTTTGGTCAAGGCGCAAACGCGCCATGTTCATGTGGAAGTGGCTTGCTGTTGTTTACGTTGGAAAATTCAGCTGGATAAACAAATTAAACTGATAAAAAATATGTTGTAGTTTTTATTGTGTACTGTGGCAAGCTGCAGTGTCGTGAGCTTACTTGCAAACCAGGATTTGAAGCAACTCCAAGCAGAATTTATGTATCGAGCAAGCTAGTTTATGATTCATGCATATGCTTGCAACGTACGTACAGATTTGACATGCGATATGCTTGCATGCAATGCATGCATGCATTTGCTCCGCAAATTAGATTAATGTAGATGTTCCTGCCGTTTCTTTGATTTCTGGCACGGAACTCATTAAAATGGCTCGAGAACTATTCTGAAGGTCATTTTGCGGCGGTGGAAAGCTTTTCTCGTGGGTATATGTGTGAGTGGGCTTCAAAGAGCCGAGCTTTTCGAGCGAAACCGTGACACAGTTCTCTTCTAGTGCCTTGATAAAAGGCACAAGTGCCATGCATTATTGTGTCGTCTCCCTCCTGAAGCCCACTGTAGGCTCTTTTCTTTTAGCCGGCATACCTCGGACGCCTGCGCACCCATTGTAGGTGCTCTGAGCACAAGCATAGTAATAACCTCAGCTGTAAGGCGGAAGATTGCGATCACCTCAGCTCGTCGCTGACTTCACTTTTGTACTGAAAAAGGTCGTTGTTGCATCCTAGGTCGTATGCCCATCTGCCCGGCTGGTCCTTTGCGCCCCATAGGATCACTTTTTAGATGAAGCGAAAGTGAAGGGCGAATTCATCTATACGCTTTTTTCTATTCTGGCATTTTGTCTCACAACCACAGTTTTGTTCAGCAAAACTGGAAAAAAACGAAACGTCACCTCCCTGTTCGCACGTCAATCATAGAAAGTTACTACGCCTACTGTCAGAACGAATCTTCATTTTTTGTGCAATGCGTGTTGGAAAGAGCTAGCTGAGGAAAATTCGAACCCATCGGCTACTCTACAGTATATCCTTCCCGCTCAAGTTGTGGTTGCCTCATGTGATTCTTCTTTGTGTTCTGTGGGCATAAAAGTGCTGAAACATTCAGCCTTTTCTATTCTTCAAAGCTGTTAGGTCCAAAGTTGAAGTGACGGTTAAGGAGTCTATTGCACTGAAATACTTCAAAATGCGCCAATGATACTTCATCAAAGACCCAGTTTCTTGCATTGGGCAGGTGATACATCTTTCCAGGTTGCCGCTGCTGTTGCTGCCGCAAGCTAAAAAGGTAGTGAGAGTGACATCTACAATGAAGACTGACCAGGGGTCTTCCACACAACGACTTTGCGCTGTGCAGCCCACAGTGGCAGTGTAGTACTTCTCTGCCAGCCAGAAGGAACGCATACGCAAGATTTTTATATCATTCTTCAAGTCTACACGTTATATTTGACACGCGGATACTCATGCGCCAAAATATATACATATACATTAGAAAATTGTGGAATAACACATACATGCAATATGCAAATGTGCATTGAACGACGAGTATTGCTATGAATTAAACCTATGCATGTGTGGATAAAATCGCGCTTGCACCCAAAAAAAATAAATGCAGGGAAATCGCAAAAGCAGCCGTAATAAGCAAGAAAGAGACAAACTTTAAACCCGCGAGCATCCCAATAAATCTTGATCCATATTTTTTAATCAGCGACGTCCACCACAGTGAGGAACGGCAATTTCTTGAATGCTCTACGCTGTTTTTGCTATAGCTAAAATTGCTTCAAATAAAATGTGCAAGCACTTCCCTATTGTAGCATGCCCTGGCCTTCATTTGACCCGCCGCCAGTTCCCAGCCTCTTTATAAAGGAAACGCAAAAATAGAGCAAAACCGAATAAAGACAGGCAACACAGGTCACATCAAGGAGATACAAACAGCACAACAAAACGTGGACATAAGTGCAGTGGCGAAATACAAGAAAACTGCGACAGCAATCGCTTTGCGTGTGGAGCGTCTTCCCCATGGCCTCTGTCTGAGGCTTATCTGTCGGCATTTCTCTATGCACCTGCAGCTCTTGTCGATCCGTTTGCTGCTGCTGCTGCCTCAACATGTGCCGCTGCTCCCCTGCCACCGCTGAACCTTCCGCTGTTGCTGTCGGCATTCCCTCCAGTGCCGACAGGTGTAAAAACAAAAGCCCTACATCACTGCGTCATAGTTTAATGCATTTGCCTCTGCTGCTGCTCTCCCTTCCGTTGCTTCAAGTATCACGCCCAAATCAAGGCCATAGAGGGACGCAACCGACTTTTTAATGGCTGCAAGGAGCGTCTTTCATTTTCTTTGGATCTTCTGCATCCATCACGCCCGAGTGGCTCGTTTCTTGAAAAGTTTGGGAAGCATCAAGTCGATCATGGTAGGACCCAGGTGTCATAAACAACTTTAGAGTTGTCCTCAACCCTTAGATGGTGCCTTACAGCCTAAAGGCCGATAACAGGCTCTTCAAACAGACACCTCAGTGCGTCTTCCTTGGGGCTTCTACGAGACTGCAAAAAGCCTAGGACTCTACCAGAGGTTATTTTAGGGGCCTCCAAAAACCTCAGTAGAGGGACCCAATAGAGGTATCTCAAAGCTTTCTGTGCTGAGGTCCTAAGAGGTCCCTTGGAGAGGACCTTGAAAGCGCTGCCGTGGGTGCTCATACAAAAGGTCCTGTAGCCAAAAGCCATGGCAGAAGTCAGGAGACTAAAACCACTCGTTTTTCATGCCAGAGAATCAAGAAAACGAAAAGGAAAGATAAAGAGCGCCCCACAACTTTAATAAATAAAACCCGTGAAGCTTGCAGAAGAGGGACGAGGGTTCCCAGACAGGCGAGAACGGGACGACGTAAGGTAGGAGAAGCACAATTATCGCGCTTTCCAGAGTGACCTCGAGATCTGTGTGGCTTCCGTCAGCCTTGCTCTCCTGCTGCAAATCCTGCTCCAGGAGTGTCCGCTGGATTCCTTGCTGCAGTTCGTGCTGCAGGGGCTTTTGCGGCGCATCCTACATCGTGTTTCTGCTGCGGCGTTTGGCGCAGATCTTTTTGCTGTTCCTACTGCACACGCTTGGGCTGCATCTTGTATTCAAACTTTTCATGCGAGTGTTTCTCCGACAACGCCTGCTGCAGCTCCTTCTGCAGGTGTTTGCGCCGCACCTTTTTCCGCCTGAGTTTGTGCTTCATCTTCCGCACGTCATGCAAACGATTTCGCACCTTCTGCTTCTCCTATTGTTGTAGATGCTTCCGCAACTTCTGCCGCCTGAACTGTGGTGCTCGTTGCAGGTTCATGCTGTGAATCTCTTGCTGTAGTTCCCGCTGCGGACGTTTGCGGTGCATCTCCTGCAATGCTTACTCCAAGTACTCGTGCTGCAGCATTCGCTTCAGCTTCTGCTTCGACTTACACTGCAGATTCCGTTTCAATTTCTGCTCTGGCTTCCGCTGCAGCTTCCGCTGCAGCTTCAGTTTCCGCTGCAGCTTCAGCTTCCGCTGCAGCTTCAGCTTCTGCTGCAGCTTCAGCCGCATCTTCCGCTACAGCTTTTGCTCCGGATTCCGCAGCAGCTTCCGCTTCAGCTTCTGCTCCACTTTCTGCTTCAGCTTCCAGTGCAGCTTCCGCTAAAACTGCTGGTGCGCCTTGCGCTCCCCAAAAATTTGCGGAAAAGTCTGAAGGGACTGCCGAGACAGATATAGAACGATGAACGCGACGACGGGCACGACGACGGCAAGAACGACGGGGCAAGGTAGCAGCACCGTGTGATCCCGAGTCAGCAGAATCAGCAACTTCAACCGAAGAGTGTGAAGAGTCGGCTGCGACACTAGGAGAAGATGCTTCCAAGGAGGGATGAGGAGGAACAAAAGGGCCCTGGTACATGGGAACAGGACCAACAGGAACTGGGGGGTAGACGGGAAGAGAATCGGCAGAAGGCGGTGGGTATTCGGGATGAGGACCGACAGGAGGGGGTGGAAAGACGGGAACAGCGACCATGGGAAGGGATGGGTACGTAGGAGGGCCAATAGGGGGGAGTGGGTAGGTGGGAGGTACAGCGGGACGGGGCCCGTAGTCAGGAGGACCAAAAGGAGGGGGTGGATAGGCAGAAGGACCAGCGAAAGCGGGTGGATAGGCAGGAGAAGGACCAATGGGAGGGGGTGGATAAGGAGGAAAATGACCATTGGGAGGGGGTGGGTATGGGGGTGAAGGACCAACGGGAGGGGGTGGATAGGGGGGTGAAGGACCAACGGGAGGGGGTGGATAGGGAGGAGAAGGACCAATGGGAGGGGGTGGATACGCAGCATTAGGGCCAACACCAGGGGGTAGGAAGGCAGGAGAAGGACCGGCTGGACGGGGTGTGTAAACGGAAGGAGGGCCAAAAGCTGGCCCTGGGTACGTGGAATCAACACTAGCTGCAGGAGGTGGGTTAACCGGATCAGGAGCAACAGGAGGCTGCAGGTGCTCAGGAGGAACATTTGGAGGAAGTGAGTTATCGGCAGCCGAGCCAGCTGGAGAACCTAGATAGTCAGTAGGAGATTTAACAGGAGACGGTTGGTGTTGACTAGGGGGGTCAGCAGGAGAGGATGGGCTATCGGTAGCAGGATCACTGGGAGGTGGGTGCTCAGCAGCAGGATCCTCCGCAGGTAGCTGGCCCGTTTGATCACCAGCAGGAGGGGCTGCGTAGGCGGGATTTGGATCAGCAGAAGGGGGTGGGTAGGCGGGATTTGGACCAACAGGAGGGGGTGGGTAGCCAAGGAAAACACCAAGGAGGTGGGGTGGATACACAAAAGGACCAGCCGGAGGGGGTGGGTAGGCGGGGTGAGGGCCTACAGGAGGGGGTGGGAAAGCAGGATGAGGACCAAAAGGAGGGGGTGGGTAGGCCGGATGTGCACCAACAGGCGCGGTTGGGTAGCCGGGATGAGGGCCACCAAAAGCGGGGAACAACTCATGAGGATCACTGGGCATTTGGACGAAGGCATTGGGACCGAAAGGAGGATCTGGGTGCGTGGGAACAGGACCAACAGGAGGTGCACCGGGAGGAGGTGGACCAAAAGGAGGGCCTGGGTAGGTGGGGAAACGGCCAGGAACAGGATGCCGGAATGTGCCGCCATTGTCAGCGGAAGGACGTTGGCTGCCTCGAGGGGTGAAGGCTCGAGGACGAGGAAACCCGCGGGCTGGGTAGCCAGTAGGAGGACCAGCAGGCGGTCCTAAGTAAGGCGGAAAAGTGCCAAAAGGAGGGCCTGTGAAAGCCGGAGGAGCACCAGGAAGCTGTGGGTGGAAGGCAACGAGACCTATAGAAGGGCATGAGCCAACCCCAGGAGGACAGAAAGGATTTTGTTCGGCAGCGTTAGGATCAAGAGGCTGGGGTCCGGAGGAAGCATGCGCATCAACAGGAGGGGTAGAAGCGGCAGAAGCAGCAGAAGACGTAACAGATGGAGCTTCTGGGCAGGGGAGAGCACCACCAACAGAAAGACTTGATGCTGCAGAAGAACTGTCAACTGCAGAGCCTTCAGAGGAGGAAGCGCCAGTATGGGTGTCTGGCAAGGTGGAATGGGCATCACCGGGAGGGGCGGAGGCAGAGGTAGGATACTGAACAACTGGAGATGAGGGGGCAGCGGGATGGTCAACGGGCGGGGCCGAGGCAGCTGCGGGATAATCAGGAATGGGGCTTGAGACAGCTGAACGATAATCACTCGAAACGGCTGAGGAGGAAGAAGGCCCTTCAGCAGGTGGGTCTGAGGCAGCAGAGCCATCATCAGGGCCGTCTGAAACAGAAGGGGGATCTGAATCAATCTGCTCTAAAGCGGTAGAAAGATCTGTAGCAGGCGACTCTGATCCGACGGAACAGCGTGCAGAACGCTGAGGCGAGGCGGCAGAAGCATCAGTAGCAAGAGACTCTGAGGAGGAAGAGGCTTGACGAACGAGAGGCTCTGGGGAGGAAGAAGCAGGAGGAACATGAGGCTCTGGAGCAGAAGAGGAATCTGGAGCAGGCGGCGCTGAGCAAGGACGGGGTTCCGAGGGTCCAGGTGGCTCTGACAAGACGGAAGCATTATCAGATGTATCATCACCGCCAGAGGAACCATGCTGCGGTGGTTTCGAAGCTTCGGGACGATCATCTGGATGTGCCTCTACCGTGCTGGAAGGATCCTCAACAGGCTGGGTTACCGTCGTGATATGGTAAACGCCAGCTGCAGGTGGAACGACCGCAGGACCATGAACAAATGGGATTACGGGGGGGAAAGGAATAACAGGAGCCAGGATAACGCCGGGGGGAGGGGCTAAGGTGGGGGGAGGGGCATGCAGAGTCTGCAGGTAAGTAGGGGCAAACGCACTGGTACTTGGTGCGGTAGTAAAAACAGGAGGTGCGACAGCAAAAGCAGCAGGTGCGGCAGCAAAAACAGCAGCAGCAACTTCAGCAGGGTCTGGCAACGCTGCAGCGCTATCCCCCGCAGCTTCAAGGCTGCTTTGCGCAGCAGCCGCACCACCATCTGTATGAGCAGCAGCTTCTGCGGCAGCTGCTGAAGGGGCCTCCGCGGGGGCCCCTGCAGCAGCTTCTGCTCGGGCCTCAGGTGGAGGCCTGGTCAAAATCACACGCGGCCGGGAATCTGGAGCAGCGACAGCCCCAGAACCCGCCTCAGCAGCAGCAGAGCTGGGCTCCACACTGCTTGCTTCCTTTGCTGCAGCACTCCTACAAGCCTCTGCTGCAGCTCTTGCTGCAGCCTCAGCTGCAGCCCTAGCGGCTCTGCGGTACCTCTCGGGCACTGTGCGTGTGCGGCGCCAGAAGCCGGGGCCAGGAACAGGAGTAGGGCGGCGGCCCGGGGAAGAACTGGCAGCAGCAGAGGCAGCAGCAGGGGCAGCACGCGCAGCAGCAGGGGCAGCACGCGCAGCAGCAGGGGCAGAAGCAGGGGCAGCAGCAGGGGCAGAAGCAGGGGCAGCAGCGGCAGCAGCAGGGGCAGCAGCAGGGGCAGAAGCCGGGGCAGCAGCAGGGGCAGCAGCAGGGGCAGCAGCAGGGGCCGCGGGGGCAGCAGCTGCAGCGCCCGAGTCGCTGGCCGCAGCGTCGTCGCTCTCCGTCGCAGTTTCGGCGGCCTCCGCCTCCGCAGCGGCAGCGCGGGCCGTGGCGCGAGCAGCAGCGCGAGCAGCAGCAAAAGCAGCAGCACGAGCAGCAGCACGCGGGACAGTGCCTGCTGCGTCTGCTGCTGCAGTGTGGTGGGCCATGGGGAGCGGCAGCGCACTGCGGGGCACCCGCAACTTGGCCTCGTACTTGAGGCAGTTGGCCTGCTCGCTGAGGACTTCCTGCATGCGCCTGTCCGCGACGCCCAAGAGCCTGCGGAGCTGCGAAAGCAAAGACAAGTCCTGCAGCCTCTTGGCCATGCTGGCGTTGTCCAGGAAGATGCGGTGTTTGAACTTGGGCTCGCAGGCGAGCATCCAGGCCGCGAGGTTGACGTTGGAGCCGGCGTTGCCCATGCGAGTTCGCTTCAAGGCCGTGAAAAAGCCCGTCAGGGCCATTCCCAGAGCCCGCGGCACGCAGCTCATATACCTGCGGACTCTGCAGTCGCCGGCGGGGCCGCCCGCCGCCTCCTCCGCCCTCCAGAGGCTGCTGAAGGCTCTGCTGCGGCGCACGCCGCGCTGCACCCACGGCAAGAGCGAGTTCAGGGCCCGCACGGCCTGGGCCACGGTGGCCCTGCCCATGGTGACTGCGGTGAAGAGGGCCTCCGTGGCCGCGGGGGGCCCCGGCAGGGGCCCCCAGGGCCTGCGGCCGCGCGCGTTGCCCAGGAAACGCATCACGCGGCGCCCGCGGCGAGACATCGTGCAGAAGCGCTTGCGGAAGTACCAGGGCGCCAGCAAGTCGCGGCCCTGGTCCTGCACTTCGTCGGCCACGGCCTCCCACTGCTGCACCACCCAGGGGTCTGCGAAGAAGCGCACGAAGGCCAGCTCTTGAATGGCCACTGCCAGCAGCAGCACGGAGCAGCCCAGCGAGCTCCGGTCGTCCAGCAGCGGCAGCACCCGCCGGCCCAGCTTCAGCATGTCAGTCAACTCCTTGAAGAACAAAATGGCCCGCTCGTGCACCCGCTCCGTCGTCAGCCGCTCTATGGGCCTCGCCGCGGCCTGCATCAGCGCCTGGCGGTACTCCGGAGTCAGGCAAGAAGACCAGCGGCCCCTGCTGCTCGGCCCCGCCTCCTCTTCTTCGCTGAAGGCCTCTTCCTTCTCCCCGCCGGAGCTGCTGCCCTCCTCGGAGGCCGCGAGCGCCCGTGCGGAGCCGCGCCGCTGCAGCCACGCGCGCTGTCCCGCGTAGCACCGAAAAATCAGGTAACCCACAGCTAGCAGAACCACTGCTGCAGCAGCCAAGTAGCTGCCTCTGGACGTCGCCGGCCGCTTCCAGGCCCCCGCGAACTCCAGACTCCCTTTCGAGGGTTCCAACTGCAACTGAGCTGCTGCCTGCGGAGCCTCCATGCTGCCGCGGCCGCTGCTCGTCGGCGCGATCCAGTTCGAGTCGCTGGCCTTGTCTGTAAGCTCGCCGCCGGCCGCGGCGGCCGAGAATACCTGCGTTCCTGTTTCCGCAGCAGCCACCGCTGCCGCCAGACCTATAAACCCTCCAATAAAACACTGAGAAACATTTTGCCAGAAGCAGCTGCCGCTGCAGCGGCTGAGGCCGCTGCCAGCGTAGCGCCCTACCCGCATCGCCTCCAGCCACACTCAGTATGGCGATCCCCAAAATTCGACCCCAACAAAACGCCAAATTTCAAGGAGGGCCTACGAAGCCCGTAGTAAGGAGTCGTAGTTTCGGCCTTTGCTTGTGTCTTTGTTGCTCTTTTGCGCGCAGCCGATGACCTGCCTCAGACGCCTGGCTGCAGCACAAGCACTACTTCGTAGTGCACGCAGCGCCCCAGAGCCTGTTTGGCTCTTTTTTGTTCCTTGGAGAGAAGAAATAAACCCCGAAAAAAAATTATTATTAGAAAAAAGATTCCCTGAGGGCTCCCCACAGACGCCACCGGGCCGCATTACTTGTCCACTGCGGCAATGGTGGGAAGCCACGTTAACAGGGAAGGCAGTGAAAGCGATATGTCCACCAGAGTGAAACTCAGGCAACTAATACTATTTTTCATCGTTAAGCTTTATATTTCAGAGTTTCTCCCGCCGTTTCAAAGATAACCCGTTGAGCCGCGGTGTGTCCTGTCCTTCTGTTTCACGGGGCCACTGGCAGATGGAGCAGCCGAAGAAGAGCTGCTTCCGTATCCGTCGTAGTCTAGGTGGTTAGGATACGCGGCTCTCACCCGCGCGACCCGGGTTCAAGTCCCGGCGACGGAACGTTTTGTTTGCTTTCTTTTATCAGTCTAACTAAGCTCCCTAATTGGTTTTTGATGCTAATGTTGCTTCTTTTCCACTTAAGCACTCTCAGCCCTATTCTCGCCGCTACAGCGCAAAGCGCAGCAGGCAGCTGCGCGGCGCTGTGTAACAACAGGATATCGACGGCTGCTGCCGGCCCACTGGAGTGAAGCGAAGCGCAACTAATTGTCTCCGATGGGCTTTTTAAGAAGAGAAACTAAAAAGGGAGTCGTGTGGAATTAAATATAATGAATGTACTCCAGCCCGCTTCAGGCCAGTGCCCGCCACCACTCCAGGTGGGGGCAGCTACACAATCTGCTGGTTCTGGCTGTGGCTCAAGGGTTAGCATTTTGAGTCTTTAAGTCCGTTTACATTTAGAAGAAAACAGAAGGAAAATTAAGGGACTTGCGGAGTATCCTTTTTGGCAGCCTGCGGCGTGACCTGCATGTGCTGCCGCTGTTTCGTTGCGCCTGGGATCCCCGCTGCGCGACACAGGGGTTTGCGGCGGCTCTTCACTGGGTGTTTTGCCTCTTTTTGTGTCTCTTTTTTGTTCTTTAGATCGCATGAAGGGCAATTGGGGCCTTTAGTCTCTGTCTCGGCGCGGCTTGCAGTGCCGCCTCTGTCCCCCTCAGTCTGTCGCCCAGATGCTGTTCTTGAAGACGGGCTCCAAGCCTAAACCCTAAACCCTAAACCCTCGGGGGACTTCTCAAACCCTCCTCGATGTAGTTGGTGGCGCGTCTCTGTGTCTCTTTCCTGCCTGGCGGCGGCTCTGCCTTCTCTCCTGGACTCTGCGCTCCTTGGGGCCTCCGCCAGCTGGCTGTTTGTGTCTCCAGCGGGCCTCTTGACCACTCAAAGGCCTCCTTGGAGAGCCATTTGCTTCTTTTTAGCATTCTTGCGAGGATTTAAAATGGTTGAAATTCGAATTGCCCACACCTCGTCCACTGTCGATGCAGCCAAGCCTCTCCAGCAGCACCACGGGCTCTCTCAGCCCAAGTCCGCGGCCGCGCAGGGGCCCCCCCTGGGGGCCCCCCTGCATCCCCAGGAGGCGCTGTTTCCGCGGCCGCTGGCTTGCTGCGGGATCTCCGCAGCAGCTGCTGCTGCTGCGGAGCGGCCGCGCAGCAGCTGCAGCAGCAGCAGCAGCGGGGAGCGTTTCGTGAGCAGCAGCAGCAGCAGCATGGAGACGGAGGGCCTGTGCGTGGGGCTGCGGAGCGTGGCGATTGAGCCGACGTGCAGCAGCAGCCCGCCGCAGCTTGGGGCGCAGCAGCAGCAGCGCGCAGCAGCAGCAGCAGCAGCGGCTCGCGCTGCTGCGGCGAGCCTCGCAGCAGAGGGGCCCCCCGGGGGCCCCCCGAGCCCCAAAGACCGCCAGGGGGGCCCCCGAGAAGTGACTTTTGGATTTATTACCTTTCTTTTCTGCGGAGTGGCCTCGCTGGTGTGCTGGCAGTCGCTGCTGGGCATGCTGCCCTACATCGAGCAGCACGCCTACGGGGGGGCCCCCTACGGCAACAGCGTCTTAGGCATTTACCAAGTGGGGTGCATTGCTGTTCAATTATTATTTATTTTCTTTATTGATGCAATGAAACCCTCTTTGGTGGTTTCTGCGGTGCTCTGCGACGCCGCGCTGGCCGCGCTGCTGCCGCTCGTGCTCACCAGGTGTACGTACACCCCAAGCCTCCTCCTCTTCCACGCCGTCGCTCTCCTCTTCGGAGTCTGCGCTGGGATCGTCTCCGGGGGATCGATTGCCCTCGCCTCCTCCCTCCCCTTTGGCTTCATTGGCTCCTTCTCCATGGGTCCGTCTGCTGCTCCTGCTGCTGCTGCTGCTGCTGCTGCTGCTGCTCGGGAGCCGCTGCTGTTGGTGCCGCCGCGCGGCCGCTGCTGCTGCCCCGGAGCAGCTGCTGCACCTGCTGCTGCGGAGACGCTGCTGCTGCTGCTGCGGACTCGCTGCTGCTGCTCTGAATCGCTGCTGCACCTGCCGCTGCAGAGTCGCGGCTGCTGCGGAGTCGCTGCTGCTGCTGCTGAGGGATTGCTGCTGGTGCTGCGGAGTAGCTGCTGCTGCTGCAAAGTAGCTGCTGCCGCTGCTGCTGCAAAGCAGCTGCTGCCGCTGCTGCCGCGGAGTCGCTGCTGCAGCTGCTGCGGAGTAGCTGCTGCTGCTGCGGAGCCGCTGCTGCTGCTGCTGCTGGGGAATCGCTGCTGTGGAATCGCTGCTGCTGCTGCTGCTGCGTTGTCTTGGGGGGAGTCCTCGTCTGTTCCGCTTCTGCAAGGCTTCTGCAGCTGCTGATGGGCCGCCACGGCAGCTGCTGCTGCTGGGCCTTCCCGCCTGCTGCTGCTCGTCTGCCATTCCTGCTGCTGCTGCTGCTGCTGCTGCTGCTGCTGCTTCCCTGCAGGTCAGGGTGTGTGCGGCATCGTCGCCTTCGTAGTTAACTTGGTGGCCTCGCGCTACCTCTTCGACTTGGCCACTTATCAAGGAGCCGTGCACATGTTCTGGTGAGCACAGCTAGCTGCACAGCTAGCTGCACAGCTAGCTGCACAGCTAGCTGCATAGCTAGCTGCATAGCTAGCTGCATAGCTTGCTGCACAGCTAGCTGCATAGCTTGCTGCACAGCTAGTTGCATTGCTAGCTGCACAGCTAGCTGCATAGCTAGCTGCACAGCTAGCTGCATAGCTAGCTGCACAGCTAGCTGCACAGCTAGTTGCGTGGCTAGCTGCACGGCTAGTTGCATGGCTAGCTGCACAGCTAGCCGCGCAGCCAGCTGCGGGCGCGTCTAGCCGGCGGCCACAGCTAGCCAACCCGTAGCTAGCCGCTGGCTAGCAGCTAGCCGCTGGGTAGTCAGGCAGCAAGTGGCTAGCTGGCTGCAGCATGAGGCGCAGCAGCAGAGGCCGTTAGGCCCCACTTTGTTTTTGCTGCGCCATCCGTGGAGCTGCTGCTGCTGCTGCTTCTGTTTTTGCTGCAGGCTGGTTTTTGGGGCAAGTGCAGCGGTGTCTCTGGTGTCAGCTGTGCTGCTGCTGGCGTCGCTGCAGCAGCCGTGGGCTCGCGGAGGGCTGCAGCGGTACTGGGTGGCGAAGCGCGCGCGGGCAGCAGCAGCAGCAGCAGCAGCAGCAGCAGCACAGGAAGAGCAGGAGGGCTCCCGGACGCGGTGCGGCGTGTGGTCGCTGTCGTGCGCGTGCTCTGCTGCAGCAGCTGCTGCTCCGCAGCCGCCGCAGCAGCAAAGCGCGTGGCAGCGTTTCCTGCGGCGGTGGAGAGGAACCCACGCAGCAGCAGCAGAAGCAGCAGCAGCAGTGAGAGCAGCAGGAGACGCGCGGACGCAGGAGCTGGTGGTGATCCGCAAGGGCGCGGGGAGCAGCAGCAGCAGCCTGACGAGCCCGCGCAGCAGCAGCAGCAGCTTCTGGCGGCTGCAGCCCGAAGGCGCCGAGACGGAAGGCGCCCCCGCAGCAGCAGCAGCAGCAGCAGCAGCAGCAGCAGCAGGGGAGATCGACGAGAGCACGCTGCCGTCGCGCGGCTGGCGGCACGTTGCTGCTGCCAGCTGGCCGTACTTGTTCAGCGTGTTCTTCACGCTGGCTGTGAGCATGCACTTGTACCCGCGGGTGGGGCCAATTGGCTGGAGCAGCAGCAGCAAAAGTGCAGCAAATGAACAATATATAATATTATTTGGAGTGTTTTGCATGGGGGACTTCGTGGGAAAGGCGCTGCCGGACCTGTCGAGACACCCCAGGCTCCGCTGGCTGCGGCTCTCCCGCCGCGCGCTGCTGCTGCTGGTGCTGCTGCGGCCGCTGCTGGGAATCTTCTTTGTTCTCGGCACTGTCTTCGTGGAACATCCCTTTTTTAATTCTTTTGCTCTTTACTTTTTCCTAATTGCTGCTCTCGCGGTCACCAACGGCTGCTGCGCCACCACTGCCATTGCTGGCGCCTGTGCTGCTGTCCCAAGATTCGAGGAAAAGGAAATCGTCGGGCCTGCTGCAGTGCTGCTGCTGCTCCTGGGCATTGCCTGTGGGGTCTACTCTGCCTACATCTACTGAGCAGCAGCAGCAGCAGCAACAGCAACAACAGCAACAGCAACAGCAGCAGCTGCGGCGGCACGGCAGGCCTTGCTGCTGCAACAAGCGGCAGTGGCAGCAACTGCATAGCCAGCAACTAGAACAGCGCTGCAGCAGCTGGTTCCCAATGGATGTGGCTCCCACTACAGCAGCAGCAGCAGCTGCTGCAGCAGGAGCAGCAGGTGGCCCTTTGGTTTGGTTTTGGCAGCTTCAGGAGCGCTGAGTGCCAAAGGCAAAGAGAGAAAAAGGAAGAAGACAGAGAAGATGAGCGACTAAATAAAGGAATGGACAGAAAGACCAAGAGGCGAACAGATGCGCTGTTGCTGCAGCAGCAGCAACAGCAGCAGCAGCATTATTTGTGCCTGCTGCATGCAGCCTCGGCGGGGGCTGCATGTACATCATTAACTCGAAAAACGTTGAACAGCAGGGGCAGCAGCAACTGCAGCAGCTGCTGCTGCCGCTGAGTGCTGCAGCGAAAGTCCTTCGCAGTGCAGCAGCAGCAACAGCAGCAGCGAGCTCGCCCTCTCCCTGCAGTCACTAGGGACCGTTGCTTTCTTTGGCGGAGTGCATGCGCCGTAATATTGCATGTTGGTCATCATATGTACGTACATTTCATCTGCAGCAACAGCAGCAGCAGCAGCAGCAGCAGCAGCAGCAGCCATAGCTTTGACAGACGCCAAGTTGTACAGCTAGACGAATAGTACGGCGCCGTAAGGGTCCTGCGCCGGGCCCAAGGCGCTCCAGCCCCCTGGCAAGCTAGCTGGCTCAAACGACCAGCTAGCTGGCTAGCTAGCCAGCTAGCTGGCTAGCTGACCAGCTAGCTGGCTTGCTCGGCGGCTAGCTACTGGCCGGAAAGCTGCCGGCCAGCCAAGCCCATTGTTAGTATTCCTCGGCCCGTCTCTGCAGCTAGCTGGAACCAGCCACCGAAGCAGTGGTGGCTGGCGAGCTAGCTGCCCAGCTAGACCCCAGCCTAGCTAGCTAGCTAGCTGGCTCGTCCGCCAGCCAGCCAGCTGGCTAGCTAAATAGCTAGCTAGCCAGCTAGCTAGCCATTAATTTGCCTATATTTGCCGCGGTGGTTTTCCAGCACTTGCTGGGAATGCCCTCAGCGCAACAAACAGGAAACCACCCAAATTAAAAACAGCGAGGACGGGGCAGCCACAAAGAAATAAGAACTAGAGTGCAGCAGCAGCAGCAGCCGCAGAGGCAACAGCAGCAGCAGCGACAGCTAAGCACCGGCAGCAGCGGCCACAGTTGCAGCAGCAGCAGCAGCAGCAGCAGCAGCAAAGCGTAGACGGACGAAATTATCAAGCTGTTTTAAAGGAGCCAAACTCAAAGTCAGGCCCCATTGCGAATGCAGCGGGGCGGCAGAGGCGCACTGGGCCTGCCGTAACTGCTGCTGCTGTGGCTGCTGCTGCTGCTGCTGCTGCTGCTGCTGCTGCTTGTAGCAGGAGCAGGCTGCGAGACGGGTCTACAGTTGCTAGCCCTGGGAAGACACATATGACTCAATGGCACCGGAGACTTCCCGCTGCCCTCCAATAGGCCTAGCGGGGCTTCGCGGGGCCCCATGCGCTTCGCCTAAAGGGCCCCCGGGGGCCCCCTGGGGGCCCCCAGGGGGCCCCCAGGGGGCCCCCTGGGGGCCCCGAGGGCCCCCTGCCCGCCCCTGCGGCTTCGGAAGGCGCGTCAAAGACTCCCTGCGGGACTAGCGCGGCCCCGGGGCCCCCCGGGCTCCTGTGGGGCCCCTCGGGGGCCCCTCGGGGGCCCCTCGGGCTTCTGTGGGGCCCCCCGGCGGCCCCCCAGGGAAGCCCCGCCGGCGAACCCCAGGGGCCCCCCGGGGGCCACCAGGTGAGGCCAAGGGCAGCAGGCTCTGAGGGAGAGACTCCTTGTGTCGGCTTCTTTCGAAAGAACTCGCGCTGCGTAAAGCCGGTGGGGCTGTCTCTTACTCCTCTCTTTGTTTTGTGTAGGGCGGGGGCCCCCAGACCCCTTTTCTGGGGGCCCCAGAAGCCTTGTGCTGGGGCCCCCTTGAACTTGAGAAAGAACTAAACTAGGAGAGCCTCAAACCCTGACAAACAGGATATATATTTGTTTGTTTGTGTCCCGAAGAAAACGCCCAAGGCCTCTTTAGGCCCACTTTGTGTCTTGGCCAGCCACGGGCTTCTCGGGGGCCCCCTGGGGCCCCCCAGCGTGCCTTTGGGGGCCCCCGTGGCTCCGCCAGTACGCGCATCGAAAGTAAGGCGCAACGGAAGTCAAGTGTTGCGTGGGGGCCCCTCCGGGGCCCCCCAGGGACCCCTCGGGGGCCCCCCGGGGACCCCTCGGGGCCCCCCCGGGGACTCCTGGGGGCCCCTGGGGGCCCCTGGGGGCCCCTGGGGGCCCCCGAAGGAGCCCCCAGTGAACTTTGCCCTCCTTTGGGGCTTTGCATGCGGCCCAAGATGAGTCAACCCAGAAGAGAGTCCGGGGAACTGGAAGGCGAGGGGATGTGAGTTTCCGCCTGAGAGGAACACAAAGAAGCTGCGGGGCTGGGGGCTGGGCTGTTGGCTTTGCTGGACTTTGGCCTGCTTCTGCATTGTCTGGAGCGGCTCTTGAACGCGGCCCCCGTGCGCCGGCGCGGCGGCCGCTGCTGCTGCTGCGGCTGCTGCTGCTGCTGCGGCTGCTGCGGCTGCTGCTGCTGCGGCTGCGGCTGCTGTGGCTGCGGTTCCTGCGGCAGCAGCTGCTGCTGCGCCTGCGCCCCTGGCCCCAGCAGCACAGGCCGCGGCTCCGGCTGCGCCTGACCGCCCGGCAGCGCCCCTCGGCCCGCTGCTGCTGCTGCTGCTGCTGCTGCTGCTGCTGCCTCTCTCTCCACACTCAGTATGAAGGAGTCCAGCAAATCAACTTGCCGATTCCATAAGTGAATGCAGTAGGAACCCTCAGCAGAAGAGCCATCTGCCTGTGCGCTTAACTCGAGAAGTTCGGCAGAGGGTTCCCCGAGGTGTCTGTACACCTGAGGCTGGTCGGGAAAGCTAGCGCACATGAGCAGCAGAAATGAACTAATTCTGGTGTTTGCAATTGCTGCAGTAAGTCCAGCTGCTGCTGCAGATCCTCCTGCTGCAGCTGCTTTGGCCGGGCGGCGGGATAAAAGCTCTGCTGCTGCTCGTGCCGGTGTCTTTGTTTCCTTGAGCCTGCTTACGGGCTAGCAGATGTCTGCTGCCAAAGACAAAAAGAATAAAACTTTAGAAGTGAAGGCTGCTGCTGCTGCTGCTGCTGCCTGACCGCCGGTCTGCCTCCCCACGTGGGCAGCAAAGACAGCCGATGAAGCGACAAGCCGGGGGGCAAAACGAGGTACTGAAGGTCACTGTTGTTGTACGGCAGAGACAGAAAATAAAAAGAAGTCTATATAAATATATTCTTGTTGCTTAGCTAATAGTTTTGTGAAATGCGGCGGCAGAAAAAAGCAGGAGAGCAGATCAGCGCGCGCCGATCGATCACGGATGAGCCGCAGCAGCAGCGACTTTCGCTGCCGGTGCTGCCCATTGCTGCTGCTGTTGCTGCTGCTGCTGCTGCTGCCGTGAGCTTCGGTTTAGCCCAGGCAACCCCGCAGGCCTTTCTTTCTAAATAAGTATTTATTAACTTTGCAAAAGAAAGGAAGAGACAAAAGCAAACATAGAAACTGGAGTAGGAGGCGTGGCGTCCGTCGGCAGCTAGGCGGTTCACCCATCCCTGTTGCCGTGTCTGTCGATTTCCATCTCTGGCTAGTCCAACTTTATTCAAACTTATGCATTAAATACAATTTAACAAATGTTTTTCGTGAATTTACTCCGGAATGCTAATATCCAGCCCTAGACATGTTCCCCTCATGCTGTCCAGACTGCATCGATACCAGTGGTGCTCCAGCGGCTTCGGGTTCTGGTGAACATCTTGATTTGGCAATTTGCAAGTTTGGGTAATTAATGAGTCATTAATAATCCCACTCATTTCTTTTCTTTTAATGTTTTCACAGTATCAAATTTCCTCGAAGCTTTGACTGCCGGTGTCACCTCAGGCATGCAGGAGCTACAGACTCCCCGGAAACGACATATGCAGCAGCAAACAACAGTAGCCTCCAAACATTGTTTGTACATTCTTCATTTCCTCTTTATAGAGTCATTAAGGCTTATTTAAGGCCTGAAGGCTGCTTTTGTTTGCTGCAGTGGCCAGCCAAGTTGCCTGTCTTCGCGTCACTGCTGTAACCCACAAACAGCCTCATTCAGTAAGGATTAAAACTCTGCTGCACTCCGCCCGTGCAGGTTCGAACCCCACTACTGTTGCTGTTAGGCAATTTAGATTAAAAATGGCAAAGTGGGGGCCATTTGGTGGCGAGAAAGTCCACCAGCAGTGCCTAGTAGCAGCAGTTTATGAATTTGCACAGACACAGCCAGATACCCAGCGAGCTAGTTAGCAGCTAGCTAGCTAGCTAGCTAGCTAGCTATAAGGCTAACCGAGTAGCTAGAAAGGCAGCTACTCACTCAACTAGTTAGCCACCTGAAACAGCAACTGTTTCAGTAAGAAGCACTTTGCAATTTCCGCAGTTTCGACAATCACTAAACGGGGTTTCTTGAATGTTTCTTTCCTTAGTAACAGCGCTTTCTCTAAGGAAGCTCTCGCCGCTCTAGTTATGCATTTGGGCTGGAGGTGTGGCGCATTTTCCTGGCAGAGTTGTCGCATTATTTGCAGCTTCTGGGTTTTCATCTCCTTGGCCTGAAAACCCTCTTAGTGCAGAATAGTACAGGAGGCTTTGAGGGTTTTTTCTCTTTATGAAACTGTGTGCAGGGCTGCCTGGGTTGGCGGGGAACTGGGGCAGTATCACGGTCTATTATGTATATATATTTTTATATATATTATGTATATATATTTATATATATATTTGCCTGTATATATACATCTTTATATACCTATTTATATATTGCAGGAACTGGCCACAATTGCGCAAGACGCGCTGCATGTTTGGAAGTCAGTATTCCCTTCACTGAGGCTCCAAGGGTCAACAATGCCAGTGGAGCTAACAGGGAAGTCATATTATTCACGCGTTTTCAATTTATATTCTTGCAAGTGTGTTGTAGCGGAAATCATTACTCCTATGCAATAGCAAAGTCCCCTAAACCTGGCCAATTCTGAAAATAAAATATTACACACACTTTTGACGCCATGAGCAAATGAATCCGTGCATCGCATTGCAACTAAATTGCTGAAGAAAGAAGCTAGCAAGTGGAAGTGAGGGCATCAGCGACAGCCACAATGACAGGCAAACGAAACAGTATCTTTCAGAATTTAGTTGCTATTCCGTTAAGTGCATCCTAACGCCACAGAAGAGGCAGTGCCCGAGACTGGCACACAACTCACAACATTAAGAGAAACATTTCAAAAAGAGGAAACGACTGATATCGCCAGGAGAGCCAAGGAAAGCCAAGAAAAGCCAACAGATACTCGCAGGATTCGGGAGAGGCGTTGGAAAGGGGTGGAAACTGTTATACTGGCCAATACAAAGGGGCGCAAGACAGGCGTTTCAGCCAACACTATTTATATAAATATGCATTAGAGCAATTCATGAGTCTACCGAATGCAAGAACTGGGTTTCTGAAAATGCCTACTCACTTGCCCGCGAAACAACGAACCCGCCGGCCTTCGTGCACAAGCCGCAGCAGCGCACACTAAAAAAGGCGAAGTTCTCCGCTTTCCAATATAATTTGTTGAATTAAGCAAAACACACTCCATGGCGGTTCTGGTACAACAGTATTCAGCACCTAGGCAGGCTTGGTATTCATTCACCCACCAACGAAGTGCCCAGAAGCACTACGCATTACTGTGACCCCCGGTATTCGCAGCATGCAGAAGTTTAGTATTGCGAAAGATGAACAAAAATATTACTGTAAGGTGTGCAGCTGAGAATAGCTGCAAGGTGGATTCCGGAACCTGCGCTTCTTGGGGCCCGAGGCGAAAGTGCTTACTGTTCACGATTTCCGTGAAGAGTGCCTAAAGCCCCAAAAAACAAAGTTTCAGTATGCATATATGCTTTCAGCAGATAAGAGAACCTTTTTGTTGGTAATTAATAACAGTTCTGTCAGACTGAAGCCGCAGCACACGCATTCCTCTTTTGGAAGGAGCGCTCACGCCTGGTATGTGCTGAAAAACTAATTGGCACCAAATGCTGCGACAAGTGGCTCCTTTCTTGTAAAGAAAGTGTGAATATCTTTGTTGGCGAGGACTAGAGCTGATTGGATCTTCAATGCATGCTGCGTAGTCCTGGCGACTACACCTGTTCAGCAATTCGTGACAATAGCCCCTGAGAGGCCACTGCTACCGAAGTTTAAGATATATTTTAGACAAGGCTGGTTAAACTTTTGCTAACTTCCTATTACCGTCTCGCAAGCTTGTATACATCATTTCATAATGCTGTATTTCCTTGGCAGGGAGGATGGCATGCCGGCAAGAAATTGAGCGAACTTCTCACCACATCACAAACAAGCTTTTCCGAAAATGCTTGGTCTTTTGGTATTTACTTTCTGCTGACACTATAGCTACTTCATCCAGAAACTCAATAAGAGCTGGTAGAATCGAGTAAGCCGGTTATGCCTACGCAGTTGGCAAGAGAGCGCTACTCTGCTGCCTGTCGCTCTCAACTTTGCACACTTACGTATACAAAACTGCAATCCAGATAGCTATTACATAATTACATGTATTCAGGAATTTTAGGTTCCTTTAGTGAAAAAGTAGTAGTATTTTTCATACTCCGATTCCCCCTGGCAGTGGAACAGTCCCATCCAGCCCCGATGAACTATCAAAAAGCATGCACGGGATGCTCCACTAAAAGCAAAATGGCACAGTGTATAAAGCTGCCTGATGCTTTTTAGTATTCGTTTCTTTCCTACTTTGACTGCGGGCAATAATGCAGATTCCAGCTAATTAATTCCATGGATGAAATGGATGCATGCAGAGTACAACTCCACAAAGACCACTAACCACACATCGTTTTGCCTGCTTTTGCACGCATTCTATTACAGCACTACAAGAATGAATCGCGGGATTACTTGAATTTTTTGTCTATGAACTGAGGCGCGCTGGACCCAGCTCGAAACAAACTTTACGCCTAGTACACAACACGATTGAGCTCGAAAAACTTGGTAAACTTCACCAACTTTGCACATTATTTTTAGGTGTAGAATGCGCATAACTGCATACGGAACTGCAGAACAAGCGGGGCACTCGACAAAAAGTCATTTCATGCAACTGTTTCAATTCTCTTTGATGTCTAGCACTGGCATCGAGCGAAAGCAAGTTGTTGCATGCCCTTGCTTTTGAGCACTTCAGATAGACAAAGATTAAGAGAATAAAATAAAAAATGTCTAAGAAAGCCCCAGATCGGGGCCAGATCACGAGCACACGAAGATGAAGCCACTTGCGCTTTGGGGCTGGACACAGTAGCATAAATGAGGCGAAGATCAATATCGCTGTCAGGATTCAAGCAAATGATGCCTGGAATCAAAAATCAATTGCATTAAAAAGGAAAAAATGTGTCCAGAGTAGTAAAAAGTGGCATTATGAGCTGGAATGACATGAACCACAAAGTTGGCTTGCCTCGGTTGGTGAGAGGCCACTAATGCAACTGAGCACTCAACGCTGCAGGGAGTGGTGATCAGCCTTTTTAATCTTTTAAATTAACTCATTTCCAATTTTATAACGTGTGAAATGAAGTGCAGTGAGCACTCAGAAAGCATAGCACTACAATCTAGGTACTTAGTTTAGGAGGCACAGAGAGGCACCCAGCCGAGCTAACTGCACGGAAATTCGTGCCCAAGCAGCCTATCTCACATAAATGTTGAGAGGTTTAACAAAAATTACATTTTTTAAGGTAATATGTTCACAATCTGGGAACTCGGGAGGGTTGGGGCCCCTCGGCAGAAGTGCCTCTTGGGCTAGTACTAGAAGACCCGCCAGGTCAGCAAAGAGGTAAGCCGATGCACTCCAGCGTGTACAGACAGATCAGCATGCTCATTATTTTATACTATTATTCAATAAAAGACAAAAAAGGGTTTTTTGTATTTCGTGGCCTGTCAGGATGAGCTGCATGCAGTAAAAGACAGTCTAAATATACTTTCACCCATAGTTCTGCGGGAGTCATAAAGATGGGCAATCACTGGAGTGCAGATTGCACTATGAATCCGATCCTGAACATGAAAGACAGAAATGTGAAAGACCAAAATGGAAATGGAAATGCCGAGAACAAGGCTTGGCTTCCACATTCTTGTCAGTTACCAGCCATCCTGGTGAAAGTGTTTGTACATCTTTGCACAGTGTTGGGAGTGTTTTTAGCCATCCTGAAAACACTCCCAACACTATGCAAAGATGTACAAACATTTTCTAAGGTCAATAATTAGCTTTGGAAGTCCCAGACCTCTAAAAAGATTCAAAAAACTGGGCTTTGGCGGTCCCAGAAACGCAGCATGCGAAGTTCTGCCAGATGGCAAAAAGCTTAACTTGACTACAGAGCCTACAGGGCCTATTCACCTTTATAATTCTTTCATTTTTGTGCTTTGCATGCGGGTCGAAGTGCAAATGTGTTGCATGCAATTAGCAGTGCCTCTCAAGGCCATTTTTCTTTCCCACTGTAGTTCGCGGCGCAGCTCTTCGCGGCTGCGGAGTGGCCGCAACAAAGCCGCGATCTTTTTGATTGCTGAATTACATAAATTGAAATAAAAAGAAAAACAATTTCAAAACCCTCAGTTGAGCTCTGTGGGGCTTCTGTAAGAGTAGCTCCAGCCCCTTGCATGCATGCATCGGGGGGCTTTTGGGTGCAGTGGCAGGCGGCAGAGTGGGACTGGATCTTATTGGATCTTATTCCTCTTAAGCAATAAGTCTCCTTTTATTCATCAAATTATATTAAATGAAAGTTAATTTTAGATAGAATGCAGAGAAGAAAACACAAAATGTACAGAGAACAAGAACACAAGATGATTCAAATCCTTTTCTTTGTAGCCAGTGATCTGAGTCCGGCCTGAAGTATTTCAATTGTTTTCCACCGTCTAGAAATTGCAATTTTTCTAAAATACAAATTCCGGCGAACAAGACAGAAGCTGGTTCGAGTTTCCTTGCGTTTGCCAAAGTGCACAGAAGGTGATTCCCAAATGAAGGAAATGAAGGCAAAAATGGCTTTTTCCAAATTCAAAATGGACCATTTTTGCTTTACTTTTGAAAACTTCTGTTTATGTGTGGCGATACTTCATGAATTTGAAAAGATATGTCCGGAAATATATCTCTTAAAAACATTTTGTAGAAAATGTGTTTCGAGTTCTGTTTGCCTTTGCTGTAGTGTTAGCCCATGAGTTTGGAAATTCAACTCTGCGAACAGAACCATTTCATAAATATTTTATTTCCAAGTCCTGTTTGCTTGTCTGTTAATGCCAGTGCATGCACTTGGAAATATATTTCTTAAAAATAAAGACTTATCATACACATTATGTGAAATATATTTCTTAAAAATAAAGACTTATCATACACATTATGTGCCAAAATTCCTATTTAGTGCATGAACTTGGAAATATATTTCTTAAAAATAATGGCATTTTTTGTAGTGTGTGCACACATTTTGTCCCAAAATTCTGTTTGCCTCTGTTATAATGTTTGTGCATGAACTTGAAAATGCAATCCTTAAAAATGAGAGCATTTTGCCGTTTGCATCTGTTAAGATGTTATTGCATGAGCTTGCAAATAAAATTCTCGAAAATAAAAGCACTTAATAAATATTATATTTCCAAATTCTGTTTGTTTCTGTCATAATATTATTGCAAGAACTTGAAAATATATTTCTTGTAAAAAAGGCATTTCTCAAACATCTTGTTCTTAATTTCCGTTTGCCTCCGTCACAATGTTGCTGCACAAACTTGGAAATAAAATTCTTAAAAATAAAAAAAAACGTTCCATAAATGGAAATAAAGTCCTTAAAAATAAAAAAACTTCCCATAAACTTATTTCCAAACTATTTCTCCGTCTCGTACTATTGTTGCATAAACTTTTTAAAAATTAGATTCTCAAAATAGAACAGCCCCGCATTATAATTTGGAAAATTTATTTTATGAAAAGTTTGCAGCTAAGGACGAGCGGCACACAGAAAAAAGAATTTTTAACTTTTTCATTGTATAAGTTCCAAACTTTCCAGGAAACACAAAATCTTTTTTGAAGGTCTTTACTATTCAAAAAAAGAATCTTCTCTTAAAAGCATTTTACTTTTTTCAAGAAAAGAATCTTTTCCTAAAAGCATTTCATTTTTCATTAAAAAATTAATATCCAAAAATTGACAAAGTGCTTCACAGCTTCAAATTTGGAAAAGCCCTACGCGAAATATCTAATTAGGAATTACATTTTAATTAAATGTTTGAACCAAATATTGGATTTGGAATTATATTTTGATTAAATGTTTTAACCAAACTTTAAATTGGGAATTATATTTTAATTAAATCTTTTAAAGACTCTTATTTGCTGCTTCTGTCCCGCCCAGGCCTTCAACATAAATCATTTCTGCACTTCATTTAATTAAATTCTTTTTTGTTTAAACCATTTTTGCATTTCACTTACTTAAATTTTTCTTTTCTTAAATTGCAGAACTCCACTTTGGCCCAGGGGGCCCCCCACGGCCAAATCTGTGGGGCCCAGGGGCCAGCAGGGGGGCCCCAAGCCCCCCTTAAGGCCATTTTTTGGTCTTTATTTATTTATTTATTTATCAAATATTTATTTGGTCATAATGTGAAAACCCAGGAGGCCCCAAAAGCCTCTGGGGGGCCCCATGGGCCCCAAAAGCTGCTATTGCAAAGAAATACCCCCAATAATGGCCCTGCAGGGGCCCCCTGGGGTCCCCTGGGGCCCCCCGGGGCCCCCCAGGGGCCCCCCAGGGGCCCCCCTGGGGCCCCTCTGGGGCCCCCCGGGGCCCCTGGGGCCCCTGGGGCCTTGGGGGCCTGGGGGGCCCCGGGGGCCCCTGGCTGGCTGTGAGCCCCTGTGGGGCAAAGGGGGGCCTCGAGGCCTCCAGAGCACTCGAGGGGGCCCCAAACCCTCGAAGTTCTTGCAAACAGCCAGACCCTAAACCCTAAACCCTAAACCCTAAACCCCAGACAGGGATTCCAATCTCCAGACCCTCCGCTGCTGAAGGAGCTGCGAGAGATGAGCGAACACGGCTTTGCTGCTGCAGTGCACACAGCAAATGCAGACATGAGCGGGAACCTCCCGAGGGTTTAGGGTTTAGGGTTTAGGGTTTAGGGTGTAGGGTTTAGGGTTTCGGGCACAGATTTTGGATGCTTCTAAGTGGGATATTCGCACACACTAAACTGCAGCGTGGAGTGTACAGACAGAAGGAACTGAGAAGGCAACTCAGCAGCTCGCGACGCCAGTGGACCACTGGACAGGGTATGCTGCTGCTGCTGCTGCTGCTGTTCCTGCTGCTGCTGCTGCTGCTGCTGCTGCTGCTGCAGCTGCTGGCTGTGCGCAGTTTTGTGTGTTTGATTCCACTTGTCTTGAAGTTTAAAATTAAAAGAAATAAAAGATTTGTGAGACAGGAGAGGAAGAAGCCTGCAGCTCGTTGGGGCCCTGCTGCTGCCCGGGCGCTGCTGCCACTGCTGCTGCTGCAGCAGCTGCTGCTCCTGCTGCTGCTGCTGCTGCTGAAGCAGACGACCTTCAGCAACACAGCGACGAAACTACTCATATATGCTGGCACACAAGTGAAAAAGAAATGAAGTGCTTTTGATTTTGGATTAGGGTTTAGGATTAAGGGTTTCCACTGCACATCTGAGGTGTATGTACACCTCAACACCCACTACCGAGCTCAGCGTCTGCAGCTCCGCTCGAACGTTTGCGCGAACTCCAGACCTCACTTCTCTACTTCTTATCCTCAAACCCTAAACCCTAAACCCTAAACCCTAAACCCTAAACCCTAGAGGCTTGACTGGCTGCATCTCAAGCTGCCGTTTACTCGCGCGACGCGTGGGCGTCCTTCTCTGCATGTGTCTTCATCTTTTAAAGGCTAAACCCTTGACGCTAGGGCCTAAACCCCAAACCATAAACCCTAAACCCTAAACCCTAATCCGTAAACCCCAGACCCGAACTTCACAATGCTAAGCCTACTGGGGGGCCTCTTGAGAGGCCGGTCGCAGCAGCAGAAGAAAGACAAAAGCGCTAAGGGCTCAGACCCCTTCGCCGACTCCAAAGGTAAGAGCCTAAACCCTAAACCCTAAACCCTAAACGCTAGACCCTAAACCGTAAGCCCTAAACCCTAAACCCTAAACGCTAAACCCTAAACCCTAGGTCCTGAATGCGAAGGCGGCAGGCCGGAACTCCGAGGGAGCAAAGCGCAGGCCAGGAACTCTGTTGAAGCGCTCACTGGACCCTAAGCCCTAAGCCGTAACCCTAAACCCTAAACCCTAAACCCTAAACCCTAGGGCTGCTGCGAGTTGCTGCAGTTGACGTGTATCTGGTGCGGGGGGAAAAGAGCAGCGAGCTGCTGCTGGATTGTTCTTTAATAATATCTTCGGAGACTTGTGTTTTTATTGGAGACCCTCCAGACGATGGTTTGGGAGCAGCAGCAGAACTCAGCTTCCTGAAGAAGTGCAGCAGCAGCAGCAGCAGCAGCAGCAGCAAAGCCAGCAGCAGCAGCAGCAGCAAATTCGCCCTCGAGCTGCCGCACTCCGCCGTCTCCAGCTTCAGGCAGCACAAGCCCGACATGGTGCAGTTTGCGGTGAAGACAGAGTCAGGTGATTAATAATATGAACATAAATAATAAATAAATAAATAAATAAATAAATAAATAAATAAAATAATAATAATTAATTAATAAATGCTAAATTGTGGCAATTTGGAAGTATAAGTGGCAGTTAAAGCTGCTGCTGCAGCAGCTTTAACTGCTGCTGCTGCTGCAGCAGCCGGCTAGTCCGGAAACTCGCGGGGTGTACATACACCTGACGCAGTTTGTGGCCGCTGAAGATGCCTCCATTAATGCAGCATAAATTCATTTCTGTTAATTTCATAAATCTGGATTTAATTGTCTTTAATGGTTTTATTTTGCTGCAATCTTTTGCCTTGCTGCAGCTGCTTTTTGTTGGGGTGTATGTACACCGCAGAACATTTTGGATTTTCCGGGTGTATGTACACCGCAGCGCACGCGGTGTCTGTACACCTCGCCGCATTAGCAGTGCAGATCTTTTTAATTCAAATTTCATTTTATTTATTTCTTTAATTTGTTTCTTTATTTGCGGCTCTGCCCTTGCATGCGTTCTGGGGTTGCAGTGTATGTACACCTGGATTTGAGGGCACAGGAAGAGCCACATGCATTTATTTTCATTTTTATTTTTGAATTTGATAAGACGCATTATATTTATTTTAAAAGTTTTGTAGAGTCTGAGGGAATGCTTATATTTCTTTATCATATATGTGTGCATGTATAGCTGCAGCCACTGCAGCAGCAGCAACAGCAGCAGCTGCTGCTTGGATGCTGCAGCAGCTGCAGCGTCTGCTGCAGCAGCAACAGCGGTTGCTAATTGTTTGCTGCAGCGCGTAAGAGGGTTTTTTTTGTGCTGCAGATGCAGCAGCAGAACTGGGCCTGGTGTTCGCGACGGAAGCTGCTGCTGCGCTCTTCAGCCAGCTAATGGTGTCTTCCATTTGCTGCTGCTTTGCTGCAGCAGCAGCAAGCCGCTGCTGCCTGCAGCAGTTCGACCGCCTCGCAAATGAGTGGCTTACGGTGGAGTCCGAGGCGGAGGCCTTCATTAAGGAAAAAGAGGATTGTTCAGAGGCCTACCTGCTGGTTTACAAGGCCAGCAGCAGCAGCAGCAGCAGCAGCAGCAGCAGCAGCAGCAGCAGCAGTGGCGGCAGCAGCAAGGAGGGAGCTGCGGGCAAAGAAGGCAGCAGCAGCGGCAAGGGGAAGGCAGCAGCAGCAGCGGCGAGCAGCAGCAGCACTTTGCCTGCTGCTGCAGCAGACCCGGTCGCCACAGCAGTTGCTGCTGCAGTCGACGCTGCAGAGAACGAAGACGCCGCTGCTGCCTCTGGCGAAGCAGCAGCAGCAGCAGCAGCAGCAGCAGCAGCAGCAGCAGCAGCAGACAGCATTCCTGTGCCCCTCTGCTATGTTGCCATTTCCTATGACGAATTTATTGTGCCGCTGCCGCAGCAGCAGGAGCTGCAGTGGTGGGGGCCTTCGCCTGAAGGGGATAAGCGGCTATACAAGATTAGTTTTGCTGCTAGTGCAGCAGCAGCAGCAGCAGCAGCAGCGCCAGCAGCAGCAGCAGCAGCGCCAGCAGCAGCAGCAGCAGCAGCAGCGAGCGAGTCCAGCGCCCCGCCGCCCACGGCCAAGCAGCGAAAGCAGCAGGAACAGCAGCAGAAGCAGCAGCAGCAGCAGCAGCAACAGCAGCAGCAGCAGCAGCAGCAGCAGCAGCAGGGCCGCAAGTTCCTTGACACTTATGCTCTAGTCCTTGCGGAGGTCAGCAGCAAATGCCGCTTCTCCCCAGAGGAAGATTTGGAGAAGCAAATTGGGTACTATGGGGAATTCAATACTGCTCCCAGTTGTAAACCTTAAACCCTAAACCCTAAACCCCAAACCCTAAACCCTAAACCCTAAACCCTAGGTCCCGAGGCAGAGGGGCGACCAGCTCAGGGCCCCGCAAAGGCCTTTAACGACCCACTTACTCTGCTGCGAAGCCTTTCTGACTGGAGCGTTTAGGGTTTAGGGTTTAGGGTTTAGGGTTTAGGGTTTAGGGTTTGCTGCGCAGACGGGGAGGTAGAAGGCATGCAAATTGAAGACGCAGAAAGCGACCCGTCAGATGATGAGGAACAATTCCCCATTGTTGCGAGAGACCCAACAAGGTAAACCCTAAACCCTAAACCCTAAACCCTAAACCCTAAACCCTAAACCCTAAGCCCTAAGGGGGCCTGCAGTGTTGAACCTATACCGTAAGCCCTAAACAGTAGCGCAGCTGCTGGCTTCACAGGCAGTGCAGCGGGCTTCCGATGAGAGGGTTTAGGGTTTAGGGTTTAGGGTTTAGGGTTTAGGGAACGTTGCTTGAATGACAGCTCCGGGACGCGTGGTTCAGCGCTCTGAGGGTTCAGGGTCTAACCGAGGGTTTAGGGTTTGAGCCAGAGCCTTGGGTTTAGGGTTTAGGGATTAGGGTTTAGGGTTTAGGGTTTAGGGATTAGGGTTTAGGGTTTAGGGTTTAGGGTTTAGGGTTTGGCGCAGGGACTTGCTGAAAACGGCCCCCGACTTCATGGCCAACGAAATGCTGGAAGCTGGGCAGCAGCGGGCGGTGGTTTTTAGGGTTGGGGCGGAGGGCCAAACCCTCAAGACAAAAAGGGACATGCAAGTCCTCAGGTTCGCAAACCCTAAACCCTAAACCCTAAACCCTAAACCCTAAACCCTGGGGCCAGCAGCGCGAGGCGCGGCGGGAGCTGTAGGCTCCTGGCGCAAGCCTCCAGTTTGGAGTTGCTGTTCGCCACGCCCCAGGTCATTAGAGTCCTAAACCCTAAACCCTAAACCCTAAACCCTAGACCCCAAACCCTAAACCCTAGCAGTAAGGTGTGCGCGGGATGATGCACAGGTTCGACGAGTATGGCAAGCCATCTGTCGTGGCGACAATCGACGGATCCAAAGTATGTTGCTGCTGCTGCTGCTGTTGCTTCTGCTGCTGTTGCTGCTGCTGCACGTGCTGCTGCTGCTGCTGCAGCAGCTGCAGGATGTGGTGCTGCTGCTGCACTCGCTGCCAGCATCATCGTTCCCTGCTGCCTTGCAGCAGCAGCAGCAGCAGCAGAGAGAGCGGCAGCAGCATCACCAAGAGAAGCAGCAGCAGCAGCAGCAGCAGCAGCAGCAGCAGCAGCACCAAGAGCACAGAAAGAGCAGCAGCAGCAGGGACAGCAGCAGCAACTGCATCAGCAGCTGCAGCAGCAGCAGAACCAGCAGCAGCAACAGCACATTTGCTGCTGCAGTTTGTTTTGCTGCTGCTGCTCTCAGCTAAACTTGCAGGGCCAAGATCAGGGGCTGTCTTCGGCGCTGCTGCAGGACTGCGTAAGCTGCTGCTCAAAGCATTTGATTAATTTTTATTCATTTATTTTTAATTATTTATTATTATTTAATTATTTATTTTTATTTATTTATTTTTTATTTATTTATTATTTATTTTGTTTATTTGCTGCTGTTTGCCTTTACTTGCTGCGCACTTGGGCTCGCCGCCGGCTCTCCCGGGCCGCCCCTGACTGTCTGCTAGCTGGCTAGCTAGCTGGCTAGCCAGCTGGCTAGCTGGCTAGCTAGCTAGCTGGCTAGCTAGCTAGCTGGCTAGCTAGCTAGCTGGCTAGCTAGATGGCTAGCTAGCTGGCTAGCTAGCTAGCTGGCTAGCTACCTAGCTGGCTAGCGAGCTGGCTAGCAAGTTAACTGGATAGTCAGCCGGCTGGGTAGCTAGCTGGCTAGTTGGCTTGCAAGCTATCTGGCTAGCAGGCTGGCTGGCTGGCTAGCTGGCTGGCCAGCTGGATAGCTAGCTGGCTAGCTGGCATGATGCACAGCTAGCTGGCTGGCTAGCAAGCTGGCTAGCTAGCTAGCTAGCTGATTGGCTAGCTGGCGAATTAACGAGCTGTTTGGTTGGTTAGATAGCCAGCTAGTGGCTAGCTGCCAGCTAGGTAGCTGGTTAGCTGCGCAACTCGCTGGCTAGCTAGCTGTAGAGGTGGCTGCTGCTGTTGCTGCTGCTGCTGCTGCTGCTGCTGCCTCTGCTGCTGCATCAAGCCTTCGGATAGTTAATTGAACAGTTACTTGAATTATTTCGATTAATTAAATTAATTAAATTAGTTAGATTGGTTAATTAATTAAATTAGTTAAATTAAGTAATTTAATTAATTAAATGGATTAAATTAATTAATTAAATTAATTAAATTAATTAAATTGATTTATTGTTTTTGGTTTTGCTGCTGCAGGAAAGGAGGCTCGTGCTGCTGCCCGCTGAGGACTCCAAAGCTCCTCCGTTTCTTTTTAATTTGGAAACAGAACAAGTTTTGCAAACCCTCAACGTAGACATGAAGGTCAAACCCTAAACCCTAAACCCTAAACCCTAAACCCTAAACCCTAAAGGCTAAAGGCTAAACCCTGGAGAGCCCTGGGCGCGCACAGGAAGTCTGAGCACCGGCGACTTTAGAACAGCAGTGCACTCTCTAGGGCTAGGGTTTAGGGTTTAGGGTTTAGGGTTTAGGGTTTAGAGTTTAGGGTTTGGGGTGTTCACTTGGGGGTCTTAGCAGACGCTGGTTTTGGGGCTGCGCCACTGCAGCTCGGCGCAGACAGCGGCGAGGGCGTAGGGCCTAGGGTTTAGGGTTTAGGGTTTAGGGTTTAGGGTTTAGGGTTTAGGGTTTAGGGTTTGGGGCGCAGGTGAAGGGGATTTTGCCGCTAAAGGCGGACTCGAGACAAACCCTAGAGCCGAGGGTTTTGGCATTTAATGACAAGAGGTTCTGCTGTATAGACACCAGAACCAAAGAAGCTGAAATTCGCCACAACTACACCTACTCCCAGAACCAGGGCTTTTCCTGCGGCGGTAAACCCTAAACCCTAAACCCTAAACCCTAAACCCTAAGCCCTGAGTTTTGGCAAACCCTAGCGAGCCCGAGCAAGCCCTAGCAAGCCCGAGCGGACTCTGGGGACTTGTGTGTTGCACTGAACTCTCGTAAACCCTAGCGGTCTGCAAACCCTCCTAAACCCTAGCGAGCCCGCGCAAACCCTAGCAAACCCTCCTAAACCCTAGGAGCCCGCGCACGGGATCGCGGAGCCTAGGGTTTAGGGTTTAGGGTTTAGGGTTTTTGCCGAAGCCAGAGGGCGCGCGGGGAGCAGCAGCGCGCGTTGGGAGCGCCCAGCGCAGGGCCTAGGGTTTAGGGTTTAGGGTTTAGGGTTTAGGGTTTAGGGTTTGCTGCAGCGACGGACGAGGAGGGCCACTTGCTGCTGGGGAGCAGCAAAGGGGTTTTGAGACTTTATGATGGAAAGACAGATAATGAGGGGGTTTACAAAAGAGCTAAAACACAAATCAGTGGTTTAGGAGACCCCATACTCCACGTGGCAGTCACCCGCGACGGCAGCTGGATTCTCGGTAAACCCTAAACCCTAAACCCTAAACCCTAAACCCTAAGGGGTGGGCTGGGGGTCGGGGGTGGGGAGAGGCAGTGGGTGCTGCTTGCGAACTGGCGAGGTCCAGCGGGTGCATCGACTTGGCCAACCCAAATCCCAAACCCCAAACCCCAAACCCTAAACCCTAAACCCTAAACCGCAAACCCTAAACCCTGGAAATGAGAGAGGGATTCTCGGGCGGGAGGAACTGCAGTTCCCTAGCAGCAAAAGTTCACTGGCTGCTGCTGCGGTGCACGCCCGCAAACCCTAAACCCCAAACCCTAAACCCCAAACCCTAAACCCCAAACCCTAAACCCCAAACCCTAAACCCTAAACCCTAGACCCTGCGGTGTGCTGCAGCGACCTGCGCGCGGTACCTGCTGCTGTACCCCGTGCGTCCGGAGGGCCGCAGCAAAACGGGGTTTACTTTTCCGCTGGGAGAGTTAAAACCTAAACCCTTGCTGCTGCAGCTGCTGCTGCAGGACGTCAGCAAGTTTAACCTGCAGTGCTGCTGCTTCCGAGCAGCAGCTTTTGATGCAGCGGAGCAGCACATCGTCACCAGCACCAACAACCTCGTCATCATCTGGGACTTCGTGTCCGCAAACCCTAAACCCTAAACCCTAAACCCTAAACCCTAAACTCTAAACCCTAGGCCGTGGGCCCTTGTTGTGTAGGATTTCGAGCGGTGGCCGTGTCGGCAAAGCCCCAAACCCCGATTTAGGGTTTGGGGGCAGCGAAGCCGAACTCGGGGGCTCCGGGCCCCGTGAGGCAACTCGCGGCAGGGTTTAGGGTTTAGGGTTTAGGGTTTAGGGTTTAGGGTTTAGGGTTTAGGGTTTGGGTTGCAGGGCCGTGAAAAACGGCAAAACTGATGCCTATCAAATCCGGCGCATTAGCGACTACATAAAGGACTTGGCGTTCTTGAAGGCCGGGGAGAGGGAGGCGGTCCTCATGGTCAGCGAGGGTTTAGGGTTTAGGGTTTAGGGTTTAGGGTTTAGGGTTTCGAGGGTTTAGGGTTTAGGGCTTGGGGTTGGGGTGGAAGACACCCCTAGGGTTTGGGAGCGGCGGCTCGGCGCCGCTTCGCGCTTTGGGGCAGAGCAAAGGGTAAGTTGGCCGTCGAGGGTTTAGGGTTTAGGGTTTAGGGTTTAGGGTTTGGGGTGTTTGCATAGGTAACACCGTCGTCGATTACAACTCGCGGAGTGCGCAGGACATACCAAGACTGCAAGAGTGAGTCGGAGCCATAACTGGCAGCAGCAGCAGCAGCAGCAGCAGCTGATGCTGTTGCAGCAGCAGCAGCTGCTGCTGCTGCTGCTGCAGCTGCAGCACGAGCCAATACAGCAACGCTTGCTGCTGCAGCAGCAAGAGCTGCTGCGGCGGCAGGAACGGATGCTCCATTTTTTTGCTGCTTATCGGTTGGCTTTTGCTGTATGTAACAGCTGCAGCAGCAACTGCAGCAGCAGCAGCAGCAACTGCAGCAGCAGCAGCAACTGCAGCAGCTGCAGCAGCAGCTGCTGCTGCTAGCTTGTTGAGTTTCTGTTGGGGCACATGCGGTGTACGTACACCCCAGCACGCGCAGCACAGCGCTGCAGGTCTTGTCTTGCGGGGCAACAGTTCCTGAACTCTAAACCCTAAACCCTAAACCCTAAACCCTAGTCCAAAACCCTAGTTGATAAACCCTAGACTCTGCAAGCCTTCTAGCGGCCGGGTGCCATCTCAGGTGTACGTACACTTCAGCAGACGCAAGCTAGGGTTTAGGGTTTGGAGAGTATGAGGAGGGTTTAGGGTTTGGAGAGTATGAGGAGGGTTTAGGGTTTGGAGAAGATGAGGAGGGTTTAGGGTTTGGAGAGTATGAGGAGGGTTTAGGGTTTGGAGAATATGAGGAGGGTTTAGGGTTTGGAGAATGTGAGGAGGGTTTAGGGTTTGGAGAGTAGGGGGAGGGTTTGGAGAACAGGGAGAGGGTTTTAGGGTTTAGTTGGTGGCTAGGGTTTAGGGTTTGCGAAGGACGCTGGGGCTTCGGAGTAAAGAAAGTGACAAAGCGTTTGGGGTTTAGGGTTTAGGGTTTAGGGTTTCAAAGAGAGGCTGCAGTTGCCACACAAGCAACCCCCGCAAGAACAGCAGCAAGAGGAGCGGCCACCGCTGGGTCTACCCATTCAAAGTGCTGCTGCTGCAGCAGCTGCTGCTGCTGCTGCTGGTGTTGCTGGTGCAGCTGCTGCTGCTGCTGCTGCTGCTGCTGCTGCTGCTGCTGCATGGGCGCATTGAGCGCAGGAAAGAATCTAAGGGCCTCGGAGTGCCACAGGTGCAGCGGTTCAGCAGCAGCAGCAGCAGCAGCAGCAGCAGCAGCAGCTGCTGCTGCTGCTGCTGCTGCAGTGGTGTCCCCCGCTGCAGCAGCAGCAGCAGCAGCAGCAGCAGCAGGATAGGCGAAGTTGTAGGCGACGGGTTTGCGTCTGTCGGAGAAGAAGACCTCGAGGGGCAGCTGCGTGAGGGGAGTGGCCGATCCCGGGATCGATCCCGGGATCGATCCGGGGATCGACCCCGGGATCGATCCCGGGATCGGTTCCTCCTCGACCCCACACCTGGACATGAGGAAGTTGGGGTCCAAGCTGTCCAGCAGCAGCAGCAGCAGCGTGGCGGTTGGCGTGGAGGTTGAGGAAGTTGACCACTGAGTGGGTCCAGCGGTCCACCAAAGAAGTGCCCATTGCAGAATCTGAAAAGTAAGAATAACTACTTTCAGTTTTTAGGGAAGAAGAGAGTCTGAGGACTTGGGGTGTACGTACACCCGAGAGCAGCGTGGCGGCCTGGCAGGTCTCGGCGATCAGCAGCAGCCGGCGGAAGCGCTGCTGCTGCTGCATGCGCTGCACTGCAGCAGCAAGCTGCTGCTGCTGCAGCGTCTGCCAGTCGCTGAACTTGAGGAACTCGTTGCCGCCGTGGCCCGTCAGAAAGACCACCAAGTTGCTGCTGCTGCTGCTGCGCAGCCGCTGCTGCTGCTGCGTCTCGGGTGTATGTACACCCAGCAGCACCCGCAGCAGCGCCTCCACGCTTGCTGCTTCTCCGCTGTAGTCCACTTCCGCGCCTTCCCACCCCTCCCCAAACAGCGCGCACTCCCCCCCCTCCTGCTGCTGCTGCTGCTGCTGCTGCTGCTGCTGCTGCTGCTGCTGCTGCTGCTGCTGCTGCTGCTGCTGCTTCTGCTGCTGCTGCTGCTGCTGCTGCTGCTGCTGCTGCTGCTGCTGCTGCTGCTGCTGCTGCTGCTGCAGCTGCTGCTGCAGCGCCGCGGCGCAGGCGTCGTGGCCGCCGAAGAGGTTCTGCGCGCGGCTGCGGTGTCTGTACACCCCGGCGGGGAAGGCGCTGCGGGGCGAACAGGGCCCGTCTTCTCCGGAGATCATCAGAATTATATTTTTGTCTTTTATTCCTTGTTGTTTCAGACTTTTGTAGAAAGCCAGAGCGTTGGCCATATGCCGGAAGTTCAGCCACTGCCGAGAGCTCGAGACCACCACTGCATGCGTGTCCGCGGGGTCCCCCAGCGCCACGAACTCCCGCAGCAGCAGCTGCTGCTGCTGCTGCTGCTGCTGCTGCTGCTGCTGCTGCTGCTGGGAGTGCTGCGCAGCAGCGGCGGCGGCCGAGGCTGCGCCTTCCGGCAACCCCGATGGGCTGCGCGCCTCAGCCAAGTCCAAGTGCTGCTCCTGCTGGGGGGGAGGCTGCTGCTGCTGCTGCTGCTGCTGGGGGGGAGGCTGCTGCTGCTGCTGCTGCTGCTGCTGCTGCTGCTGCTGCTGCTGCTGGTCTTCGGGGCGCCCGCCCGCGGAAGTGGAGACGGAGGCAGGGCAGGGGAGGGCCAGCAGAGACAGCAGGAAGGGCAGCAGCAGCAGCAGCAGCAGCAACAGTTGCTGTTGCTGCTGCGGCATTGCTGCAGCTCAACGCCGAAACACAGACCCTACGCGAGGTGTACGTACACCCGAAAAAAACCCAGCACTTAATGACAACAGTAAAAAACAAAAAGACAAAACCAAAAAGAAGTCAAAAATCTTGTTCTGAACCCGCAGCAGCAGCAGCAGCAGCAGCAGCAGCTCGCAGCAGTCAGGGGGGCCCCCCAGCACTGCTGCCGACTCTCTGCTGCTGCTGCTGCTGCTGCTGCTGCTGCTTGCGGAAGCAAATGATATTATTGTAAAAATAATATAAATGGCTTTTATTAATCAAATTAAAAGGACAAAAAGCAGGTGTGGGGCCCCCAGCGGTTCCTTTCTTGTCTTCCGGCGCTGCTGCCGTGTGTGTACAGCGAGTGGTCAGTTTGGTGTGTTCTCGCCAATTAATTTCGGCATTTAATCCTTTATTAAATTAAATTTATCATTTAATTCGAATTTAAATTTATTTATTTCCAAATTGTGGACACAAATGGGCCAAAACGACCCGAGGGCGCAGCAGCAACAGCTGCGCGTACACCCCAAGGTCACAGCTGGCGCCACCCGCGCTGCTGCTCTTTTCTCTCTTCTTCATTTTATTTTATCTTTTTATTTTAATTATTTCCTTTTATTCATTTCTTTTATTTTTTTGCCATCTGAGGCTTCGCCAACAGCCCCGAGAGGCCCCCTACCTCGCGCCCTGGGCTGCTAGGGTTTAGGGTTTAGGGTTTAGGGTTTAGGCCTAGCACGCCAAGTCAGGGGGGGCTGCGCTTGGAGAGCCAAAGGCCTTTGGAATCTGCTGCTGCTGCTGGCCAGGCAGCCCCTCTAGCAGCTAGCTAGCAGCAGCTAGCTAGCAGCAGCTAGCTAGCAGCAGCTAGCTAGCAGCAGCTAGCTAGCAGCAGCTAGCTAGCCTAGCTAGCCAATTTCGACTAGCCAGCAGCAGCTAACCAGCTGCAGTTAGCTAGCAGCCAGCAGCAGCTAGCTAGCAGCCAGCAGCAGCTAGCTAGCAGCCAGCAGCAGCTAGCTAGCAGCCAGCAGCAGCTAGCTAACTGCGAACAATCCAGGCACTTCTCCATTGCAGCGCTTTTCATGCTGCTGCTGCTGCTGCTGCCGTTGCTGTTACTGCTGCTGCTGTTCCTGATACTGCCGCTGCTGTTGCTGCTGCTGCTTCTACCGATAGTCCTGCTGCTGCTATCACTGATACGGCCACTGCTGTTGCTGACACTGCTGCTGCTGTTGCTAACACTGCTGCTGCTACTGCTGCTGCTGCTACTGCTGCTACTGCTGCCGCTGCTGCAGCACAAACATTGAAGAGAAGTGAGTTAGTGAGTTAGGGCGAGCGAGCTGGGGTGTACGTACACCCCAAGCAGCCGAAGCATATAGACTAACAAAGGCCTGCCTTGCCCGCGCCAAATAATCTAATTGACATTATTAAATTAAATTAAATTAAATTTAATTTAATTTAATTAAATTTAAATTAATTAAATTTAATTTAATTAAATTTAATTATCTATTTAAGTGTTACAAACGCCAGGCAGGCACGCGACTGCTGAGGTGTACAGACAGCGCAGCCGCGTAAGGATCCAACGAGCTCCCTCGGGCACACCTGCTGCTGCTGCTGCTGCTGCTGCTGCTGCTGCTGCTGCTGCCGCTTCTGTTGCTGCTGCTGCTCAAGCAGCCACCCCATTAGCGAGACAGCCTCGCTGCTGTTTCTGCTGTTGCTGCTACTGCAGCTGCAGCAGCAGCTGCTGCGGGGCCCCACAGCTGCAGCAGCAGCCGCTGAAGCAGCAGCACACAGCTGCAGCAGCAGCCGCAGCAGCAGCTGCTGCTGCTGTGGGGCCCCGCTGCCCCACAAGAGCAACAGGAAATAACAAAAGAGAAAACTGAATTCGACGGAAGCAGCAGCAGCAGCAGGGCGCAGCCAGCTGTACGTACAGCTCAACACACAGCCAGCCAGGCCAAACCCATTTCTTTCTTTTCACTTTTATTTTTCTTTTCTTCTTTTCTTTCTTCAGGCCCTCCACTCCACCTCTTTGGGGCCCCCGGGGTCCCCCCTGTTCCCCTAGGGGGCCCCCAGTCCTCGGACCCACACTATACCCCGCCTTGGGGGCCCCCCCAGGGGCCCCCCTCTAGGGGCCCCCCTGGGGGCCCCCTAGGGGGCCCCCCAGGGGCCCCTCTGGACCCTTTTAGGGGGCCTCTGAGGGTCCTTCTAGGGCATATAAAGGCCCCTGGGCCTCCCCAGGGGCCCCTGGTCCCTGATGGGGGCCCCCTGGGCCCTCCAAGGGGCCTTTGGGGCCCCTTTGGGGCCCCTTTGGGGCCCTTTTGGGGCCCCTTTGGGGTCCTTTTGGGGCCCCTGTTGGGCCCTTTTGGGGCCCCTTTGGGGCCCTTTTGGGGCCCCTTTGGGGCCCTTTTGGGGCCCCTTTGGGGTCGTTTTGGGTCCTTTTTTGGGGCCCAAAGAAGCCCTTCTGGCCTGTGTGGGGGCCCCCCGGGGTTTCCCTGGGGGCCCCCATTTGCACTTGGGGGCCCCTTTTGGGTATAATTCTGGGACTTTTTTGTCTCCCCCAGCAGCTTTTTTCTCTTGAGGGGCCCCCCGGGATTTAATAAATGGAATGTCTTCTGGGGGGCCCCATTTTCGAAGCCTTTTGACCAGCCCGGGGGCCCCTCCGCGACCCCGAAACGGACCCTTTCCCTGGGGCCCACAAGGGGGCCCCCATTCTGGGGCCCCTAAAAGAGAGAACAAGCGCGGGCTTCTAGGGGGCCCCGTGGGGGCCCCCTTCCGAGCCCTGTGGGGCCCCCTTTTCACTGCTGCGCGGCTGCTGCTGCTTGGCACATTGCGGGGGCCCCCCTGCATCCGCCGGGGGGCCCCCAGCCCGGCGGCGCCCCTGGGGGCCCCACAGCAGCGTGTGGGGTGTTTGGCTTGTGGGGCCCCACAAGCCAAACACCCCACACTGTGGGGCCCCACCGGCTAGTTTCTGCGCAGCTCGCTGAGCAAGTCGAACTTGCAAATCGGGCAGAAGGAGCTGCGCTGCAGCCAACAGTCTATACAGCTCTGGTGGAAACTGTGAGTGCAGGGCAGTCTCTTTTGCTGCTCCCCTTCTTTGTAGTCTTCGCAGCAAATGCTGCACTGCTGCTGGTCCCTGTCGAGCAGTCTGCCGCGGCCTTCTTCGTAGCTGCTGACGGGGAGGAACGCAGCAAAGGCCTCCACCAGCCGCCGCTCCTCCTCCTCTTCCTGCTGCTCCTGCTGCTGCTGCTGCTGCTGCTGCTGCTGCTGCTGCTGCTGCTGCTGCGGGGGCGCAGACACCCCCCGCCCCTCGGGGGCCCCCGCCCCCAGCTCCTGCAAGGAACGCCCGCGAGGCAGGGGCGTCCAGGGGGGCCCCTCCACGTGGGGCCTCAGGGGGGCCCCCAGGGGGGCCCCCAGGGGGGGCCCCAGGGGGGCCCCCAGCGGGGGGGGCCCCCGGGGGGGCCCCCGGGGCTCGTAGGCAGGCACTAGGCCTTCTGCTATTAAAGTTTCGCCCCAGGTGGGGGCCACAGTGCCCACGCCGATCACCGTGCTGCTGCTGCTGCGGGAGTAGATCCAGCCCCTGCTGCTGCTGCTGCTGCTGCTGTCCCCCGCTGCTGCTGCTGCTGCTGCTGCTGCTCTGCTGGCAGCAAACGGGGAGGCGGCGCGGGAGCGAGCGTACTCGCTGTAGAGCTGCTCGCTGTGCGCCCGCTGCAGGGGCGGCCTTGCTGCTGCTGCTGCTGCTGCTCCTGCTGCTGCTGCTGCTGCTGCTGCTCCTGCATGCAAGCTGCACACGTGGCGGTACGCGTAGCCCGCCCCGTACACTGGGGTGTACGTACAGCTGCAGCGGGGGGCCCCCCACTCGCTGTAACGGGGGCCCCCCAGACACTCCCGAACTTGGTGGCTGTCTTGGCGTCTGTCAATGTACCGCTGCTGCTGCTGCTGCTGCTGCTGCTGCTGCTGCTGCTGCAGGTAGTGGTAGTGCTGCAGCCGCTCGCGGGCGGAAGGGCTGCTGTCTCGAGCCAGAGCCACGCGAGTCATGAAGCTGCTGCTGCTGCTGCTGCTGCTGCTGCTGCTGGGGGAGCGCGCGGCGCCTCTGTGCGCTGCTGCTGTTATGTACGGCACCTGCTGGTACTGCTGCTGCTGGTACTGCTGCTGCTGCAGCTGCTGCTGCTGCAGCTGCTGCTGCAGCAGCAGCTGCTGCTGCAGCTCCGAGCGGCCCGCCCGCTCGTACACTCTTGGCAGCTGCTGCTGCGACGAGGGCGCGCTGTGGGCCTCGCGGCGGTGCCCCGGGTAGCGGCCTGCTGCTGCTGCTGCTGCAGCAGCAGCAGCAGCAGCAGCAGCAAACGAGGAGGCGATGGGGCTGGGGGAGCTCGAAGCCACCCCCCCAAACTCGCCGAAGGTGCGGCGCTCAGGTGTACGTCCACTTGCTGCTGCTGCTGCTGCTGCTGCTGCTGCTGCTGTGGGGCGCAGCGGCGCGCATATGGGCATGGGGGCGCCGCTGCTGGGCCCCGCCGAGCGCGTCCGCTGCAGCTGCGCCTGCCTCCTCCTGCTGCTGCTGCTGCTGCTGCTGCTGCTGCTGCTGCTGCTGGCGTAGGCCCGCTGCTGCACTGCTTGCTGCTGCAGCGCGTCTATGGCGTGGGAAAAAAGATGGTCATTGAGTTCGTGGGCAGCAAAGGCAATGTGGCACTCGGGGCACCTGACCTGCTGCTGCTGCCGCTGCTGCTGCTGCTCCTCCTGCTGCTGCTGCTCCTGCTGCTGCTGCTGCTGCTGCTGCTGCTGCGAGGGCCCGCTGCTGCTCCTCGAATTCGCTCGAGACAGCGCAGGAACTGCCTGCGGCGGCACAGCGCTGACAGCTCCCTCTTGAGGCATTTCTTCGAGTTCGGAGTCCCCACTGTCTGCTGCTGCTGCTGCTGCTGCTGCTGCTGCTGCTGCTGGTGTTCCTGCTGCTGCTGCTGCTGGCTCCGACTGCGAGCCCGCTGCTGCTGCTGCTGCTGCTGCTGCTGCTGCTGCTCGAGCTGCAGCAGCTTCGCCCGCCTTGCGGCGAGGCGAAGAGCTGCGGCGACGCGCAGGCGCGCAGGGGGACATCGGCGGGCTGCTGCTGCTGCTGCTGCTGCTGCTGCGGCTGCTGCTGCTGTTGCGGTTGCCGCTGCTGTTGCTGATGCTGCTGCGGTTGCTGCTGGCGTTGCTGGTGCTGCTGCTCGTGCTGACAGTAGAGCAGGCCCGCGCCTCGCCCTGCCTTTCGTCTTTTGCTGCTGCTGCTGCTGCTGCTGCTGTAGGGCTGCTGCTGCTGCTGCTGCTGCTGCTGCTCCGACTGGGAGACGCCCCGCGGCCTTCTCTCTCATTCGCATTGTCAGCAGCAGCAGCAGCAGCACCTGCTGCTGCTGCTGCAGCAGAGGCTGCCCCGCGGGGGCCCCCCGAAGGGGCATCGAGAGATTCGGGCATCGGGATTGCTGGAGCTGGGGGAGGAGGGTTCAGGGTTTAGGGTTTAGGGTTTAGGGTTTAGGGTTTAGGGTTTGAAACAAAAAGAACTCGAACCATTTGAAGCAGCAAACATCTTACCGAGCAGCAGCAGCAGCAGACGGAGACACACAGGGGGTAGCAGCTCTGCTGCTGCAGTCCGCGGGGCCTTAGGAGACAAACGCTAAACCCTAAACCCTAAACCCTAAACCCTAATTTCACAAAAACAGGCTTACCTCGGTGTTTTCACTCAATATAAATAATCAAACAGCCCGCTAAACCCCAAACCCTAAACCCTAAACCCCCGCGGGGACTATCTCCTTTATGTGGGCTGGCTCGCAGCGAGCCTGTATAGCCGCAAACCCTAAACCCTAAACCCTAAACCCTAAACCCTAAACCCTAAACCCTAAACCCTAATACTCCGTTTTCACTCTTTTCCGCCTAAATATCCCTTTTAAAATCCCAAATAATTCATTTCTGCTGCCCCGCCGGGGGGGCCCCCACAGGGGCAGAGGGGCGGCTTCGATTGGGTCCTGTGGGGGCCCCCAAATATGCCCCTGGGGGCCCCCGGGGGCCCCTGGGGGGCCCCCAGGGCCCCTTTGGGGCCCCTGGGAGGCCCCGGGGGCCCCATGGAGGCCCCCCGGGGGCCCCTGGGGGGCCCCTAGGGGCCCCTAGGGGGCCAGACGAAGGCCTGGGGCCCCCACAGGGTCTCGGGGACGCCTGGGGGCCCCCAGGCACCCCAAAGGCCTTTTCAAAGGCTCCCAGGTACCCCGGGGGGCCCCCAAGGGCCCCCTGGGGAGCCCCAGGGGGCCCCCAGGGGCCCCAGGAGGGCCCCTGGGGGCCCCCTGAGGCCCCTTAGGGTGGGCCTGGGGGCCCCCCAGGGTACAGGGGGGCCCCCAGATGGCTCTCGGGTGAGCTGCGGTAAAGAGGTGGCCGATGGGGCAGCAGAGGGGCTGAAAACCCTAAACCCTAAACCCTAAACCCTAAACCCTAGGTCCGGCTTCGGGAGCTACGGAGAAAGAGGGAAATAAACAAATTAATTCAAATTAAATTAGTTTATAGTTGCAGTTAATTAATTTAAATTAATTTTTAGTAGAAGCTGCTATTCTATTAGAGCAAAAAGATGCAAAAAGGCGGAAAAGATTCCCGCAGCGAAGTGATTAAATCAAAATAAATACATAAATAAATAAATAAATAAATAAATAAATAAATGAATAAATAAATAAATAAATAAAAATAATAAAATTGATAAAATATATCATGAAAGCGACAAGTCGAAAGCAATGGCTGTCTACGACAGCTGAGGTGTACGTACACCTCAGCAGTTGGGGTGTACGTACACCCCAGCAGATAAATAAAATTCAAGAATCTGAAGTCCTGATTTTGGCAGCTACTAGCTGCTGCAGCTGCTGCTGCTCTCATCCCTGCTGCTGCTGCGGTTTCATCTATTCCTGCTGCTGCTCCTGCTACTGTTGCTGCTGCTGCAGCAGCAGCAGCTGCTGCTGCTGCGCCTGCAGCTTTCCTAGCCTTTGGGTTAGCGCCGCGTAGCATTCTTTATTTAGGCGCGTTTCTCCCCCAAAGGGCAGCCTGCAGCAGCAGCAGCAGCAGCAGCAGCAACAGCAGCAGCAGGACTTTGCACGCTGCACCAGCTGCAGCAGCAGCAACTCGCGCTGAAGAATGCCGCCGGCGCAGCAGCATGCGCAGCGCAGCCGCAGGCAGCAGCAACAGAACTACAGCTAGCAGCAGCAGCAGCAGAACTGAAGCTAGCAGCAGCAGCAGCAAGAGCCCACACGCTGCGGGCAGCAGCAGCAGCAGCAGCAGCACAAGAAGAGTTGGTGGAAACTGCAGAGCAGAGTCAGCAGCAGCAGCAGCTGCGCCACTGTCAGCAACAGAAGCAGCCGCAGCACCTGCAGCACCCGAGTCGCTAGCAGCAGCAGCAGCAGCAGCAGCAGCAGCAGCAGCAGCAGCAAGAACAGTCTAACTCTGAGCAGTCGTAGCAGCACCCGCATCACTAACAGCAGCAAAAGCAGCAGCACCGACACTGCAGTTCTGGGCAGCAGCCGCAGCAGCAACGCAACAACTGCAAGCAGCGGCAACAGCAGCAGCAGCAACAGCAGCAGCAGCAGCAGCAGCAGCAGCAGCAGCAGACTGGAATCCAAGTTCTTGACAAATGCTTTCCGTCTGTCCCATGCTGAAGCCGAATTGCGTCGCGATATCCTGCACTGTCTCGTCAGGGTACCTGCCACAAACCACAATTTAGGGTTTAGGGTTTAGGGTTTAGGGTTTGGGGGGCTGCAGCTGGCAGGCTGCCCGCGGGGCTAGTTCCTGCTGCTGCTGCTCGCGCGCTCGGGCTGCAGGCCTCAAACCCTTGGCGTCTAGGGTTTAGGGCTTAGGGTTTAGGGTTTAGGGTTTAGGGTTTACAGGAAGCTGGCGCTGTTTGGGTCCACGACGTGCAGCAGCTCCAGCAAACCCCAAACCCCCTCGGGAGCCACAAACTCCCCAAGCCCTAAATTAGGGTTTAGCGGAGCAGCGCAGCCAAACCTGCAGAGGGCGTCTCCAATGAAGTCCCTGGGGACTTCAAACCGCGCCGCCAAGGACTGCGAAAACCCGCAAACCCTTTTTTAGGGTTTAGGGTTTGGCGGCGCCGCAGTGCGCCGAAGCAAGGCGGGCAGCAGCAGCAGCAGCCCCACGCACCCAAAATCACAAGCGGCAAATGCAGCAGCAGCAGCAGCAGCAGCAGATCTTCCAGCAGAACTAGAATGAAGCGCAGCAACAGCAGCAGCAGCAGCAGCAGCAGCAGCAGCAGCAACAGCAGCAGACCTCGATCGTCTCCGTCAGCACGCCATTTTGCTGCGCATTCAGAAACTTCGCCTTTTTCTCTTCATCGGACAAACCCTGCAGCAGCAGCAACAGCAGCAGCAGCAGCACAGCCACAGCAGCAGCAGCAGCACAGTCACAGCTGCAGCAGCAACAGCAGAACCCTACTAAGCCGCAGCAATCACAGCAGCAGCAGCGGATTACGCAGCTGACTCCCAAAGCCTTTTTGGGGACGCAAAACCCCAAACCCTAAACCCTAAACCCTAAACCCTAAACCCTAAACCCTTGCCTCGAAAAAGTCTGTTCTAACGACGGGCTCTTCTAGAGGAACTTCACCATCAACTCTTATGTCCAAAACCTTGGGAATCGACTCCCCCAAAAGGTCCTCTGCAGCAGCAGCAGCAGCAGCAGCAGCAAAAGCAGCAGCAGCAGCAGCAGCGCTCTCAGAGCCGACGACAGACCCACAGGCAGCAGCACCGGGAGCAGCAGCAGCAGCACAGCCGGTGCATTTTCTCCTCAGCAACAGCAGCAGCAACAAGAAGAGCAGTAGCAGCAGCAAGAACAGCAGCAGCAGCAGCAGCAGCAGCAGCAGCAGCAGCAGACCTTTGCTAGAGAACAGCAGCTCAAGCTCCTTCTGATCCCTCTGCTGCAGCATATCCTGCTGCCTCCCCTCTGCATGCATTTGCTGCAGCTGCTGCAGCTCATCAGCAGTCCAAAAGACTCCCCCCAACTTGTCTCTTAAAAAGGCATTGAAATCGTCGTTTGCTGCTGCTGCTGCTGCTGCGTCTGCTGCTGTGTCTTCTGCTGCTGCTGCAGTGTCTTCTGCTGCTGCTGCTGCTGCTGAGTCTACTGCTGCTGCTGCTGCTGGTGCACTTGCTGCAGCGCCTGCTGCCGTCCCTGTTGCTGCTGCTGCTGCTCCGGTGAGAACTTGCTTCTGGCTAGCTGCCGCTGCAGCTTCTTCACCAGCAGCAGCAGCAGCAGCAGCAGCAGCAGCAGCAGCAGGAGGGCGATGAGTTATTCGTTCTTCATTTTTTTCTCTTTCTATTTCTGCCAATTCCTCTGGAGACAAATCATGAGTGGGAGACTGCTGGTCAAACTTGAAGGTCCCGCCCTGCACTCAAACCCTAAACCCTAAACCCTAAACCCTAAACCCTAAACCCTAAACCCTTAATTGTTGTCTCAAGTCGCTTGAACGTCGAGCCCTAATCCCTCAAGCCCTTTTGCGCTTCACAAACGAGCGAGCTGCGCGTGCTCCCGAAACCGCGTTTTAGGGTTTAGGGTTTAGGGTTTAGGGTTTACGGGGTCAGCAACAGCAGCAGCAACTTCAGCCCTCGCCAGCCACCTGCGGAAAACTGCTGCTGCATCTCCTGCATGCTCCAGGGGCTTCTCAATCTCATTTACCTGCATGCAAACCCTAAACCCTAAACCCTAAACCCTAAACCCTAAACCCTAAACCCTAAACTCTAAACACTTGAAGAGTTCTAAGGGGTGAGGCGGCAACCCGACGCTCTGCGCCACGCGTGAGGGTTTAGGGTTTAGGGTTTAGGGTTTAGGGTTTACAGCAGCAGCAAAGCGCTGGGCTGCTTCTGGCTCTGGCTCTTGGGGCCCCAAACCATTCTTTAAAGCGTCCTTCAGCCTGCCCCACAAACCCTAAACCCTAAACCCTAAACCCTAAACCCTAAACCCTAGCCTGCGAACGCGCAGCGTGGGCTCACTGTCCGCGAGTGCTAACACCGTACGGTTTAGGGTTTAGGGTGTAGGGTTTAGGGTTTAGGGTTTAGGGTTTACCGGTTCCGCTGCACTTCTAGGCTGCCCTCGCAGCGGAGGCCCCTGTAGACCAAACACTCGTTTAGGTCTTCAGGCGACAAGCTGCAGCAGCAGCAGCAGCAGCAACAGCAGCAGCAGCAGCAACAGCAGCAGCAGCAGCAAGCACAAACGTGCTACCTTCTCTGCTTCAGCGGCCTGTGGGCTAGGACCAGCAGCAGCAGCGGAAGCAGCAGCAGCAAGAGCAACTAGCAGCAGGAACAGGCAAGAGCAGCAGCAAAAGTAAGCAGCAGCAGCAGCAGCAGCAGCAGCAGCAGCAGCAGCAGCAGCAGACCTGTCGACGTCCTCGATTTTCACGTGCGCTGCCTTTTCCATTTGTTGCTTGGCGTTCTGGAGCAGCAGCTGCAGCAACTGCTGCTGCTGCTGCTGCTGCTGCTGCTGCTCTTTGGCCTTTTGCTGCAGCGCGAGGTCGAGCTGCTGCTCCGTCATGTACACCCCGTTGATATATCCCTCAGTAGGCACTGTGCTCTCCTCTTCTGCTGCTGCTGCTGCTGCTGCTGCTGCTGCGGGGGCTGCAGCAGGACCCTGCTGCAGCTGCTGCAGCAGCTGCTGCTGCTGCTGCGGCAGCAGCGGCGGCTCCCGCGGCATCTGCAGCACACTGGCGCTGAGGGAATCCAAAAGAACAGCTCTTGTGCCTTGCGGGGGTCCTTTCTTTGCATCAAAATTCCTTAAATCAAACAGAGCTCTGCTGCTGCTGCTGCTGCTGCTGCTGCTGCTGCTGCTGCTGCTGCTGCTGCTGCTGCTGCTGCTGCTGGTGGGGGAGCTGGTGGGGCTGCGGCCCCGCGGGCTGCGCAGGGGCTAGGTGCTGCTGCAGAAATGCGTGCTGCTGCTGCTGCTGCTGCTGCTGCTGCTGTCGCCGCTGCAGCTGCTGCCGCAGCTCTTCGTGCAGCAGGCGCTGCTGCGCAAGCTGCTGCTGCAGCAGCTCCTGCTGCTCCGGGGGCAGCACCTGCTGCTGCTGCTGCTGCTGGTTGCTGCCAGTGATTATAGCTCCCAAGCTGTCGAGTGTGGGGTTTTCGCTGCTGAGCCATTCCTCTAGCTGCTGCTGCGCTAGTTGCTGCTGCTGCTGCTGCAGCTCCTCTTGCCGTTGCTGCTGGCGCTGCTGCTGCTGCCGCAGCTCCAGCGCAATCCACCCCTCCTCGTCATCTCCCGCTGCAGCTAACTTGCTGCTGCTGCTGCTGCTGCTGCTGCTGCTGCTGGGACCTGGGCCGGCAGCGACAGCCTCACGAGGCGTGTATGCAGCAGCAGCAGCAGCAGCAGCTGCTGCTGCTGCTGCTCGGCTAGAGCCAAAATGCTGCGGTGTTGCTGCCCTGTTGATACAGCCACTGATGAAGGCGCAGCTGCCCCGTTGCTTGCTGCTGCTGCTGCTGCTGCTGCTGCTGCTGCTGCTGCTGCTGAGGCTGCGGCTGCTGCAGAAGGTACTGCTGCTGCTGCCGAGAATGTTCCTGCTGCTGCCGCAGCAGCTCCTCAATGTGCAGCGCTGGGGGGCTCGAAGCCCGTCAGCGAGCAGCAGCATCGGCAGCAGCAGCAGCAGCAGCAGCAGCAGCCGCTGCTGCCGCAGCAGCAGAAGCAGCTGCTGCTGCATCTGTTTTATCACTCAGCTGATAACGCCGCTGCAGCTGCATAGAAGCAGCAGACACGTCTACTAAAGCTTTGAGCCCACAAGCCAACTTTGCTGCTGCTGCTGCTGCTGCTGCTGCCGCTGCTGCTGCTGCTGCTGCTGTTGTCTAAGGAATAGTAGCAGAAAAGCGCGCCTAAATATGCAAAAATTGAGTTAAACCTGAAACCCTAAACCCTAAACCCTAAACCCTAAACCCTAGGGCCCCCGCAGCAGCCATCGGGGCCAACGTCTCGCTGTCTCCCTTGTCTTGCCTGCGGGAGCCCTAAACCCTAAACCCTAAACCCTAAACCCTAAGCCCTCAACCCTAGGCGCTAGATCGTGAATGCTAAACCCTAAACCCTAAAAGGTAGCCAATATTTGATGGTAGAGAAGCTGGCTTGTCCTTGTCTCGCTTTGTTCAAACCCTAAACCCTAAACCCTAAACCCTAATCCCTCAGCCGCGCGGAAGGCACGAAGGACGACGAGCCCAGGCCTCCAACACCCAAACCCTAAACCCCAAACCCTAAACCCTAAACCCTAAACCCTAGAAGATGCTGGGGGCGGCAACTGCGTGCGTGGCTCTCGCGCTGGGGGTTTGGGGTGTACGTACACCTGAAGTTGCTGCCTTGGGGCCCCCGCAGCAGCCCGCGGCCTTTCTGGGGGCCCCTGCTGCTGCTGCTGCTGCTGCTTGGCCGATGCAGCACTCCCTGCGCTGCAGCAGGCAGCAGCAGCAGCAGCAGCAGCAGCAGCAGCAGCTGGCAGCAGCAAGGAAACCCTTTGTGGGGGGCAACTGGAAATGCAACGGAGACCCAAAAGGCGCTGAGGCGATTCTGCAAATGCTGAACGACGCGCCGCCGGAAGACGACGACATAGAGGCGAGGGTTTAGGGTTTAGGGTTTAGGGTTTAGGGTTTAGGGTTTAGGGTTTAGGGTTTAGGGTTTAGGGTTTGTCCCTGCGCTCCCTCCCGCAGAGACCCCATTCCTTCCCTTGTACCTCCCCACGCCAAAAAGGCGCCCCGCAAGCGCTGCCTCGCGCCTGAGTGTTTAGGGTTTAGGGTTTAGGGTTTAGGGTTTAGGGTTTAGGGTTTAGGGTTTGCTGCGCAGGTGGTGGTGGCCCCCCCCGCGCTGCACGCGGGTTTGCTGCTGCGGGGCCTCCGAAGGCCTTTTGCTGTTGCTCTTCAAGACAGCAGCCAAGTGAAGAGTTACGGGGCCTTCACTGGCGAGATTGCCCCGCAAATGGCCAAAGTAGGGTTTAGGGTTTAGGGTTTAGGGTTTAGGGTTTAGGGTTTGGGGTTTGGGGAGAGGGGGTGGGTGCGGGGTAGGGTTTGGGGTTTCGGGTTTCGGGTTTGGGTGTAGGGGGTGCGGGTAGGGTGGATTTGGGGTTTAGGGTTTGGGGTGTGGGGTGTAAGGTTTAGGGTTTAGGGTTTAGGGTTTAGGGCTTGGGGATGGGAGACGGGGGTCATGGGGTGGTTTTGTCCTTGGGGTTTGGGGACTAGGGTTTAGGGTTTAGGGTCGGGGGTTAGGGTCTAGGGTTTAGGGTTTGCGCGGCGGGCTTGAGAGTTTAGGGTTTGGGGTTTGAGGAGTGGCAAGGAAAGGGGAGGAGGCGAGAGTTTGTGGTTGAGCGTTTAGGGTTTAGGGTTTAGGGTTTAGGGTTTGCGCTTCAGGACTTTGGCATTAAAACTGTTATTGTGGGCCACAGCGAAAGACGTGCTGGATTTGGCAACCAGCCGGTAGGCCCCAAACCCTAAACCCTAAACCCTAAACCCTAAACCCTAGTCCCAACAAGCAGTGGAGGGAGCAACGCATGTCTCGCTGCTAGGGTTTGGGAGTTTAGGGCCTAGGGTTTACGGTTTGCTCATCAGGGTTTAGGGTCGAGGGTTTAGGGTTCGGCCTTTAGGGCTTGGGGTTAAGGGTTTAGGGTTTAGGGTTTAGGGTTTGTGGTTTAGGGAGAGAGCAACGAAGTTGTGGCTGCTAAAGCAAAGAACGCAGTGGACCACGGACTGCAAGTCATTGCATGCATCGGTAAACCCTAAACCCTAAACCCTAAACCCTAAACCCTAGATCAGGAGTCCCTTCCAAACCTCACAACGCGGCTTCCAAGCCGTGTCTGGCGCAGTATTGGCTACAACTGTTTGCAGGGGCTGAGGGTTTAGGGTTTGGGTGCAGGGTTTAGGGTCTAGGGTTTAGGGTTTAGGGTTAAGGGTTTAGGGTTTAGGGTTTGGTGCTGCAGGGGAAAGCCTAGAGACGCGGCAGAGCGGCAAAACGATGGAGTTTTTGGGGCAGCAGCTGCAGGTGCGTTTTGAGCTGTCTGTACACCCCAGCGCTGTGTCTTCTAGCTGCCTATACACCCCAAAACTTGCCCTATTTAGCTGCCTATACACTCCAAAATTTGCCCTATTTAGCTGCCTATACACCCGAAACTTTGCCCCATTTAGCTGCGTATACACCCCAAATTTCGCCCTATCTAGCTGCCTATACACCCCAAAAATTGCCCTATTTAGCTGCCTATACACCCCAAAAATTGCCCTATTTAGCTGCCTATACACCCCAAAATTTGCTGTTTGGAGCTGCCTATACACCCCAGCAGCTGCCTGTACACCTCGGACTTCCTATTTGTAGCTGCCTATACACCCCACACTTTCCTCTCCAAAGCTGCCTATACACCCCACACTTTGTTCTCCGTCGTTGCCTGTACACCCCACACCTTCAGCATGCGGTGTCTGTACACCCCACACCCCACACTTGTGATCTGCGGTGTCTGTACACCCCACACCCCACACTTGTGATATGCGGTGTCTGTACACCCCCACCCCCCACTTGTGATCTGCAGTGTCTGTACACCCCCACCCCACACTTTGGTCTGGGTGTCTGTACACCCCACACCCCACATCTCGGTCTGGGGTGTCTGTACACCCCACACCTCACACTTTTGCCTGGGGTGTCTATATACAAATATATATATATATACAAATATGTATATATAATATCTATATATATATATATATGTCTGTACACCCCCCACCCCACACTTTGTCTGGGGTGTCTGTACACCGCACACCCCACACTTTGTCTGGGGTGTCTGTACACCGCAGGCCTACGCGTCCGCGCTGGGGGCCTCCGGGTGGCCCTCAGTGGTGATCGCCTACGAGCCGATTTGGGCCATTGGCACTGGCCAGACGGCTTCGCCGCAGACGGCCCAGCAAACCCACCGAGGTCCAAACCCTAAACCCTAAACCCTAAACCCTAAACCCTAGACTGGGCCCTCGCTGCGGCCGCCAGCTGGCGGGCCCGCCGGCTCGCAGGGGCGAGGGACGCCGCCGCGCCACCGGCCTCTAGGGTTTGGGGCTTGGGGTCGGGGTGCTGGGGTTTGGGGTTTAGGGTTTAGGGTTTAGGGTTTAGGGTTTAGGGTTTAGGGTTTGCCTGCAGAAATCCGCGAGTGGCTGAGGCAGCACGTCGGCGAAGAAGTCGCGCAGCAAACCCGCATCATTTATGGAGGCTCCGTCAAGGGCTCCAATGCCATGGCAAGCCAATCAACCCACTCAGCTAGCTAGCTAGCTAGCTAGCTAGCTAGCTAGCTAGCTAGCTATCTGGCTAGCTAGCTAGCTAGCTAGCTGCCTAGCTAGCTAGCTGGCTAGCTAGCTAGCTGCCTAGCTAGCTAGCTAGCTGGATGGCTAGCTAGCTGGCTAGCCAGCTAGCTAGCTCGCTAGCTAGCCATCAACCCAGCTAGCTGGCTACCCAGCTGGCTAGCTACCCAGCTAGCTAGGCAGCTAGCAGGGGAGCTCGCTAGGCAGCTAGCTAGCTAGCTAGCCACCTGAACAGGCCAAAGGTGAGGGCCGAGTGCATCTGCTGCTGCTGCTGCTGCTGCTGCTGCTGCTGCTCAGGATCTGTTTAAAGAAGAAGACATCGACGGCTTTTTGGTTGGCGGCGCTTCGCTCACTTCGGACTTCCACGCCATCCTCAAGTCCGCCAGAAACCCTAAACCCTAAACCCTAAACCCTAAACCCTAAGCATGAGGCCAGCTGGCCCTACAGCACAGGACGCCGGAGCCGGCTAGCTGGCTACCTTGTGCCAGCTAGCTAGCGAGCTAGCTAGCTAGCTGCCTGGCTAGCTATTTGGCTGGCTAGCTGGCTAGTCGGCTGGGTAGCAGGCTAGCTAGCTAGCTGGTTGGCTAGCTAGCTGGCTGGCTAGCTAGCGGGCTAGCTAGCTACCTATTTGGCTAGCTAGCTGGCTGGCTACCTAGCTAGCTAGCTAGCCACAGCTTAGGCAAGCTGATTGGCCGGCTAGCGAGTTGGCTAGCCGTGCAGCAAAGGGCCGACAGCGCTTGGCCTGGGACAGCAGCAGCAGCAGCAGCGGGTGCTGCTGCTGCTGCTGCTTCTGCTGCTGCTCGTGCTGCAGCAGGTTGTCCGGCACACACGCAGCCGTTTCTGCTGCTGCTGCTCGCCGTTGCTGCTGCAGTTCGTGCAGCACGTGCTGCAGCAGATCCAGCAGCAGCAGCAGCAGCAGCAGCAGCAGCTGCGTATGCTTTAGTTTAAGCTGCCCAGAGTGCAGCAAATGACTGCTTTGGTGGTTCTTGTTTAAGCTGCTTCGCTAGCTGGCTCTCCAAACCCTAAACCCTAAACCCTAAACCCTCGCTCAGGGAAACAATTGCTGAAATCAACTAAATGGAAATTAAATACTTTTGTCAGTTCTTCGTTCAAAGAAGTCTCTTCAGCCACTTTCTTCTGCAGCAGCAGCATGCTGCTACCGCTGCTGCTGCTGCTGCTGCTGCTGAGAAGTATGTGATCCACCATTTGCTGTGGCTGCTGCTGCTGCTATTTTTGCTGCTGCTGTTGCAGCGGACGTTGCTGTTTTTGCTGCTGGTGCTGCTGCTGCTGCTGCTAACTTATTTCAGTGGATACTAAGTAGTTTACTGGGGACAGTTTCAAGGAGTTAGTCAAACAGCAGCGATAACTGCAGCAGCAGCAGCAGCAGCAGCAGTAACTGCAGCAGCAGCAGCAGCAGCAGTAACTGCAGCAGCAGCAGCAGCAGCAGTAACTGCAGCAGCAGCAGCAGCAGTAACTGCAGCGGCAGCAGCAGTAACTGCAGCAGCAGCAGCAGTAATTGCAGCGGCAGCAGTAACTGCAGCAGCAGCAGCAGCAGTAACTGTAGCAGCAGCAGTAACTGCAGCAGCAGCAGCAGCAGTAACTGCAGCAGCAGCAGTAACTGCAGCAGCAGCAGCAGCAGCAACAGCAACAACTATGGCTAAGGAAATGTCTAAGTAAATAAATTTTCAAATTAAGAAAAAGAGCAGCAGCAAATGCTGCTGGGAGCTGCGGTGTAGTTACACCTCAGAGCGGCTGGGGCTGCATGCAGGCAGCAGCAAAAAGCGCAGTTTGAGTTTTATTGTTTTAAATGTTTATTTAATTAATTTAATTAAATTAATTCTTTGGATTAGTTTGAAGTCCAGCTCGAGTTGAGGTGTACGTACACCTCAGCGCCCCCGGAGCAGCAGCTGCTGCTGCTCTTAGGGTTTTCGCTCCTTCCAAATTACCTCCAAAGTGTGGCTGGCAGCAGCTATTCCTCTTGCTGCTGCTGCTGCTGCTGCTGCAGCAAGAAGCCTCAGTGCAGCTTGGACAGCAGCAGCCGCCACAGCAGCAGCAATCCCTGTTGCATTAGCACTGCTACAACTGCAGCAGCAGCAGCAGCAGCACCCGCTGTAGAGGCTTTGCTGCAGCTGCTGCAGCAGCAGACGCTGCTGCAGCGGCTGCAGCAAACGCTGCAGCAATGAAACGTCTGGGAGAGCGCTTTCAACAGCGCCGGCAGCAAACTGGATCGCTGCAGCAGCAACTAGCCAGCAGCAGCAGTACAAGCAGCAGCAGCAGCAGCAGCAGCAGCAGCAGCACAAACGTAGCAGCAACAGTAGCAGCAGCACCGCCGGAGGGTCCCAGCAGAGGCCGGAGTTTGTCAAATTTGACCACAGCGCAACAGCAGCAGCAGCAGCAACAGCAGCAGCAGCAGCAGCAGCAGCAAACGCAGGAGTCCTGCAGTGTGTCTCCTTCTAGGCCCCATGCAGCAGCAGCAGCAGCAATACCGTGGCCCGGAAGTGCTGCAACGCCTGCAGCAGCAGCAGCAGCAGCAGCAGCAGCAGCAGCAACTTCTCCTTCTCCTTATGAGGCCGGCCCTCATTCTTCCCACGGAGTTAGCCGCCCCCGGCAATACCCAGCAGCAGCACAAGCAGCAGCAGCAGCAGCAGCAGCAGCAGCCACAGTAGCAGCAGTAGCAGCATGGGGAGCAGCAGTGGCACCCCCGCAGCAGCAGTCGCCCGCACGGAGAACCTTTGCTGCTGACACAGCAGCAGCAGCAGCTGCAGCAGCAGCAGCCGCAGCAGCAGCAGCAGCAGCTTCTAGATCCTTTGACGCTGCTGCTGCAAATGGTACAGGCGACGCTGCAGCAGCAGCTGCTGCAGCAGCAGCTGCTGCAGCAGCACCGCCTGCTGCTGCTGTGGCTTCTCCCGCTGCTGCACTGGGAGAGCCTTCTCTGCAGCACCCCGCGTTTTGTCTGCAACGAGCAGCAGCAGCAGCAGCAGCAGCAGCAGCAGCAGCCACAAGAGAGGCGCACCATGCTCGCCTAATCTGCTGCTTTTTGCTGCAGCAGGCAGTGCAGCAGCAAGCAGCAGGTGGG
>NW_013652052.1:82500-85000 GCF_000499385.1 Eimeria necatrix
CATTGCTGGCCCTTGGCGAGGAGCTGCCTAGAGGCCACGAGGCAGGGGCTAGGGTTTAGGGTTTAGGGTTTAGGGTTTAGGGTTTAGGGTTTGCGCGCAGGACACTAGATTTTTCAATTTTTAAACCCTTCGTAGATGTAGTGATGGCAGACCCTCCCTGGGACATTCACATGGACTTGCCCTATGGCACCATGACGGACGACGAGATGCGCAGCCTCAGAGTGAGGGTTTAGGGTTTAGGGTTTAGGGTTTAGGGTTTGTGGTTGGGGGTCTAGGGTTTAGGGTTTGGGGCGGGAGATACGGCCACGTTAGCTTGCGGCCCGAGGTTCAGGACCAGGCGGGTCTTGCTGCTCTTGCGGCGCCTGGGGATATTGGGTTCGTGGGGGAGGGTTCAGGGTTTAGGGTTTAGGGTTTAGGGTTTAGGGTTTAGGGTTTAGGGTTGTGCGGTGTATACACAGGTCGACTTGATTCAGGACGAGGGTTTGTTGTTTCTTTGGGTTACGGGTAGAGCCATGGAGCTCGCAAGAGAATGCTTGCAGGTGGGTAGTAGATAAGGTCCAGGGTTTAGGGTTCAGGGTTTAGGGTTTAGGGTCTAGGGTTTAGGGTTTAGGGTTTAGGGTTTACGGCAGATAACTTTGGCGGGATGATTTCGGTTATGTGACACCGCTAGCTGTGTCGTGTAGAGTCAAGCCAGTGGATATTGGGCTTTGGGACCTAGGGTTTAGGGTTTAGGGTTTAGGGTTTAGGGTTTAGGGTTTAGGGTTTAGGGTTTGTGGCGCACACAGCTCTGGGGCTACCGGCGCGTGGAGGAGATATTATGGGTAAAGACAAATCAGCTGCAGCGCATTATAAGGACGGGCCGGACAGGCCACTGGCTAAACCACTCAAAAGTAAACCCTAAACCCTAAACCCTCAGAGCCCAAACCCTAAACCCTAAACCCTAAACCCCAGACCTGCCGCAACTGCGAGCCAGCATTCCAAGCCGTAGAGTCCCTTGGCGTTTGTGCAGCAGTCTGGAGCCGCTGCAGCTTTTTGAGGGTCTAGGGCCCAGGGCCGAGGGTTTAGGGTTTAGGGTTTAGGGTTTAGGGTTTAGGGTTTAGGGTTTAGGGTTTGCGGATAGGAACACTGCCTGGTCGGGGTCAAAGGAAACCCCAAAGTAAACCGCAACATCGACTGCGACGTTATAGTCAGCGAAGTTCGCCAGACTTCCAGAAAGCCAGACGAAATCTACAGGTCCTAAACCCTAAACCCTAAACCCTAAACCCTAAACCCTTGGGGCAGCTGGTAGGGGGCAGCTGCGCAGCTCCGGGCACTCAGGAGTCCGCCGCAGTCCGAAGGCGTTTTAGGGACGAGGGTTTAGGGTTTGGGGGGGTTTCCAGGAGCCAGTGGGTTAGGGTTTAGGGTTTAGGGTTTAGGGTTTAGGGTTTTGCTCTTGCATTTGTTTGGCTGCAGAATGATAGAGCGCATGCGCCCAGGCACTTTAAAGATCGAGTTGTTCGGGCGGCAGCATAACATCCGCAACAACTGGATTACTCTAGGTGATTTTTGAGGGTTTAGGGTTTAGGGTTTAGGGTTTGGAGTTTAGGGTTTAGGGTTTAGGGTTTAGGGTTTGCGGCTGGGTGTGCGCGTTTGGAGGGCAGAGTAGCATCCGCAACTACTGGAGTGCTCTAGTTGACGAGGATAAAGGGTTTAGGGTTTGCCGTCTAGGGTTTAGGGTTTAGGGTTTAGGGTTTAGGGTTTAGGGTTTAGGGTTTGCGGCTGGGAGTGGGTGGCTGCAGGGAATCAACTCGAAGGGGTCAAACTGGAAGAGCCCGCGGAGCTCGCCCAGAGGTACAAAGCATTTGTTCAGCAGCAGCAGCAGCAGCAGCAGCAGCAGCAGCAGCAGCAGCAGCAGCAGCAGCCGCCGCAGCAGCCGAGTGGAGCAGCGGACAATCTAGAGAGCACGGGGACGGCAGAGCCGAGCCTCAGCCCTTAACCCGCTCTTGGTAAACGAAACCCTAAATTAGGGTTTACAGGCTACGCGTCTCTCAAGCCCACAAGCCGCTAGCGAAGCAAATAGAGCCCTAGGGTTTAGGTTTCAGGGTTTAGGGTTTGAAGTTTAGGGTCTAGGCTTTCTTTTGGAGACTGAGGCCTCAGGGTTTAGTGCTTATGGCTAAGCTTTTAGGTGTTAGGGTTTACGGCTTCGTGTTTAGGGCCTAGGGTTTAGGGTTTAGGGTTTAGGGTTTTAGGGCTCGGTGCTAACAAACTGGGGATCTGGAGTCTCGGCCTTCTCTGCGGGCCTCATGACTAAGTGCGATTGAAAAGAAAATGGATTTAGGGTTTAGTATTTAGAATTTCAGCTTTAGGATTTAGGGTTCAGGGTTTAGGGTTTAGGGTGTAGGGTTTAGGGTTTAGGGTTGAGGGTTTAGGGCTTCGAGCGTCCAGCGAGCGAACGGCTGCTGCTGTCTTTGCGTCTTCCGCAACGAAAGAGTAAACAAATATAAAATAAATGTTTTTAAAA